>NC_062520.1:15378153-15610653 GCF_022655615.1 Tachysurus fulvidraco | reverse complement strand
GAAAACACAACAATTACAACAAAATTTTCAATACAAGACAGAGTCATTTGACTGAAAAAAATTAACACAAAGTCTTGTGTGAAGTAAGCGAGTAAACAGGATGCTCCTGAGTGCTTGCCCACAGGCTTCAGGAACAGCACCTGTCATGACAGTCAAATTTCATTTTATTGTGACTGTTCTTTGCTACATTTATTGACAAATTACTGACAAAATGTTCAGTATCCAGTAAAATATCCAGTTTGTGGGACAATATACGTGTACACACACATACACGTTTTTAGACATGTCAGTGACCTTTAGCTGCACTGGAATGGTTCTCGTATTAGACGTCTCTCTGCCTCGTGGTACTAATAAACCTCTCTTAAAATACAGTTTGTGAATTCCCCTTTCTCCCTCTAGCCTCAGTATATACAGCCAAGTTGAGGTGGAGCTGCTCAACCACACCACAGTGTTAGACACAGAGAGAACATCGGGACTCTAGTTATCTGGTCAGCTTTGTGCTCGGATCTTAAACAATGAACATTCGAAGACAGGAAGGAATGCGTAATGAACGCTTTGGGAATATGCGCTGACCTATTAGTTCCTCAGAGCTCTCAGTTGGACAACTATAAATAGTTGGAGAAAAGACATTATTTACATTGACATTATTTGCTGTCCTGTGTCACCCAAATGAGGATGGGTTCCTTTCTGAGTCTGGTTCCTCTCAAAGTTTCTTCCTTATCTCAGGAAGTATTTCCTTGCCACTGTTACCTGAGGCTTACACATTTAGGATAAGAGCTAAATAGCAATGTACTTCTACAAAGCTGCTCTGGGGACATGTCAATGCTTGTCAAATGGCAATTCTTAAAAGCAATATACAAATAAACTGAATTGAAATTGAACTGTCAAATATGATAACATTTAACTAGCTAAATACCAATTACCTAGTTAATAACTGAATTATGCTAGCTACCAGTTTTTAGACAGGTCAGTTAGGCTTAATGTCTTGGCTTTTTTTGTAACTGTCACACTGTTGTGGTGGCATTAAAATAGGTACAAATTGCTTTTTTGGTTGAAACCATGCAGTAATTCACAACAATTACTAACGTGAATTATGAACTGAAGGGATAAAGCAACTACCACCGTTTTTACTTTGACCTTGTATATTTTTCTCCAGCATTATATTGAAGAATGAAGACAACTGTGTATGAATATAATTTATTTAGGCTGATTCTCGCTACCATCCTGCATGTGCATGGAGTTTGTATGTTCTCTCTATGCTTCAGGACTTTAATCCTGACTGGCTGTTAGCTGACTGGCATCTTTAAATTGTCCATAATGTGTGAATGGGATGTCCAGGATGTCCAGTTTGTTATCAGGAGCAGATGATCTCCTGATAATCTGCTGATTATCTAATCTATTCCTAAATCTCTATAAATACACTTAATAAAAATTTTAAGTGTATAAATACTTTTAGCCTCGTTTGGGGAAGTAGAACTGTTGCTGAAGCCCACAACACATCATTTCTTTTGGCTACAATATAAAATATTATTCAAAAATGAAATTTTACCAGAGCATGCATCATCCCACTGTAAGAGCATCATTTATATTTCAGAATAAAAATCGTGTGGCTTCATGAGATTAAATAATTCCAGATCAAATAAATAAATAAATAAATAAATAAATAAGCAAGCAAGCAAGCAAGCCAGACTAATGGAGCACAAAAAAATTATTCACAACTGTCCTGCTCTGTAAAAAATAACAATCAAACCCATTATCTAATAACCAGCCGTCTCTCTAATGGTACATGAAATTGTGCATTGAGGCTACAAACAAGTGAAAAGAAAGGTCTTTTATTATTTTGCAGTTCATCTCAAACTGTAATATGAAATCCCAAACTGTAAACTTCTTTAAGCCGATAGTGATGAGTTTCTGACGTGTGCAAATTGTATTAGACTCAACTGTTCCAGCCTGGCTTCCATGAATGCATCTCTGAGACAAACTAAAATAAATAGCTATGTGATTGACCCCGAGACACCAGTTAACTCCACTGCAGTCAAAACTATCATTATAGCAGAACAATTGAATTACTGGATAATGTGCATGTTGTGTTTTAAAAGCCAATGTCTGTGAGAGAAGCAAAGTCATAGTCTGGTGTGAGTGTAAGAGTGAGTGTGTGAGAGTGTGATGGTGCGAGTGTGTGTGAGAAAGATCTCAGTGTCTGGCGGAATGTGATTTAAATTCCACTTGGGTGCTAAAGACTAGCAGCATGCTGGTGGTATGATCTTGTCTAAACACACTGTAAACCCTTGCAGCTTTACTGCTAAAGCTACTGCACTTTCCTCAGTCATTCCTCCACCTACTGACACTATTCTTTTGTAAACGATGATGAAAGAGCAAGAAACTCACACACAAAAAACAGACATGAAGTCAAACGTGCCAATTGTTAGAGATTACAAGGCTTAAGGCTCCATCAAAGTAGCTCCAAGGCAAAATTTGCCTCTCATATTTATCTAAAGCTTCACAAGATATTAGTCCACCACCACCACCACCACCACCACCACCACCACCACCACCACCACCCCCCGATCTGTAAATACTGGTTGAGTTTTGATACCAAGTGGAACATTCTCAGAGTATGTATTGAATTATAGTAGAACATCCAGTAGCAGTGTTATTTTCACTGAGAGCAATAAACAAAAAGAAACAGAACTGAATGCCAGATGCAGTCCTTCAACACATACGTTTCTTTCCAAAAGTAAGTAGTAAGCACAGTGGGGTATATGCTGATAGAGGGAAATAATCCAGATCAGATGTGTGATGTGGCCAGATGTGAATGGTCTCACCCCATTAACAGAACGTGTCTTCTTCCTCTCATAACACTGCCATATATAGGCTAGACCTTTAAGATGTTGTACTGTTTATTCATTTATAGCATCACCTAACTGAAATTTTTTCATTTAGGTCTTTGCATACAATAAGGTTAGAACACGTATATTAATATAAACCTATAATTAGTCAGAGCTGCTGTTATAGTAAATTCATTCCCAACATCTGACCAATCAGAATCAAGAATTCACCAGCACTGTGCCATAAACAGTGATACTGGACAAACAAGACAGCAAAGGACTGATACACAAACCACGTTAATACTGCACCAAAGTGAGCAAGAGCTGCCATGTGTTTTTATTTTTTAATAACTTCCACTTTACAAGGCCTGTTAGTTGCCTTTATGTATGCTTGATGTTGGCTGAATAAATGCTCAGTGTGCGCTGGAGCTGAACCAGGCATTTCCTCAAGAGTGACAGAAGGAAGGTGGTAGGAGGCACACAGCATGATGTATAGCAGAACCTGATTCCCATCAGGCTGCATCCTTCCCTCAGCATCTTACAATCAGTATGGCCAACCACACACACTGTATACACAGGCGGGTACGCATACACACACACACAGTCTCACGCACACTCAGTGACACGTACACTCACCCAACACCCACACAGACGGGTACGCATACACACACACAAAGACGCACACAACACACAGAGGGGTACGCATACACATACACAGAGACGCACACAACACACACAGACGGGTACACATACACACACAGTCTCACGCACACTCAGAGACACACACTCACACAACACACACACACACACAGACCCACACACAGTGACATACATACACAGACAGACACAATCTGTGGTGAGACAGCATCATGTACTAATATCCATTTTCTCAGATAGAAAACCCAACAGTTAAACACAGTGGAGTATCTAAATATTTGTGAAGATTAACTGTGAGGTTTATGTGAAAGCCCTATAACCTTAAATAAAGAGGAATGCAAAGCTCAGGAAGATATCACAAAGAAAACTATTTTCATCTAAAGCATCTAGAACTATATCTAAAGGATACAACTTGACCTCTTAATAACATTGGAATAAAGTTTAATGAGAGGCAAATTGTACATGTTTAAAGATGAGCTCACTGTGATTTATCAGTAGCTTTTACGTTGTCAGAAGTGATTCTAGGAACAGCTAAAACCACTGTTTTCACCGTTAGCTCATCTGTGACAGAACAACTAACTCAATTCCGACCATCAATACAGTGTTGCTCCTGAACGGCAGACCTAATGCCTGATACACTGCATCCACATTGCAGTCAGAGCCTCAGGGTAGCAAAAGAGTGTACAAAGAAAAGCTCAAACAGTGGAGCTCCACACATGTGAAAGCTTTTTGAAGATCCTGCCTAAAACATGAGATTAGCCTCGAGTCATGTTGCTGTAAAATCCCAACACGAAGCTCTGGTTAAAGATGAACACCTTAACCTACATATATGCTGCTGACTATGTGGAAGAAATTTCCTTCTTATTTTATCACCACTGAAACTTGGAGATAACCCTGAAAAAAGGACATTGCTCAGGAATGTAGATATGGGAATCTTACTTAAATCCAAAAAAAAATACAGGCCAGACTGAGAAAAGGCTTTTTTGAGAATGTTACTCATCATGTTTCAGGTATGTGGGACAAATCCACACCATAGCAGTTCACAGAGAGAAAACACTGGTCACCACTGTTAGACAAATTCTCTTGAGGAGGAACGAGAAGTACTGGGGACAGAGATTTCTTAAAGAGAGATTTCCATCTGGTTCCAAATGAACCGCTCAGAACAACTAACCTTTACTTCTGTTGAAATTCCCAAAGAAAGACAGTCAGTTCCATAAAACTAATATAATGTAAACTATATATATATATTCCAAATAATTAAATAACAGGAAGCAGGGTTGATTTGGGTTAATCTGTGGGTAAATCTTATGGTAAATGGTTTGTTTTTCATAGAAAAATGAATTTATGTCCTCAAATTAACTTGTAATGTGTGATATTTTTAGGTGTCTGAAAACTGTTTGATTTGCACATGTTTTATCTAATGATATGGGGTTGTACAAAAATGGGCTGGAACTAAAAAGGCTACAACCAACATGTTTTTTTACATGTTTATTGCAAAAAACACTGACATTTAGACATCAACATCAAACAGAAATTAAGAGCTACAGTTAAGGTACATATGCAACAGAATGAGGAGAAAATGTGATCTGGCCGATTTAGGTATTTCACAAGCTGCAGATCTCTTTGGGTTTATACCCACTGCATTCTCTAGAGCAGAGGTCTTCGGGCTTATCCGCAAATAGATGGTGTGGCTACAGGATTTCATTCCAGCCAAGTAGGAGGTACTGTTGATGGATGATTGCAGAACAAGATGAACAGATTAAATGAGGAGAATCGGGTGTGTCTCCTGTTTGGGTGGAATGAAAACTCTAGATTTCTATGGGCAGAAACACCTTCTTAAGGACAGAGGTCAGAGAATGGCCAGACTACACTGTGCGGACAGGAAAGCTACTTTCTAAGCACTTTTTACAATCATGGTGAGCTGAAAAGCAGCTCAGAATGCACACCACATAGATCCATGAGGCATAAAATCACATGAGGCTCCACTCCTGTCGGCCAAGAAAAGGAATCTTTGCCTACAGTGAGCAGAGGTTTATTGCTTGGTCTTTTTACAACATGCCATTTGATTTTATTTGAAGAAACATAAAGCAGCTGACTTGGCAACTCTGAAATCAGACACCACTGAACGGAAAATTGATTCTAGGCCATGTTCCAAGCCAGTCAATATGGTACAGTACTATACAATTTATCTAGTTGTGGCATGCTACTTGACAATAGCACTTAGTATAGTTTTATGAAATTAAGATGCAGCCCTAGTGTTCTTTCAAAAACTGCAGTCGCCTGAAAAGTTGTAAAGCTTGCTCAATCGGCACTTCTTCTTGCTCTACTCACTGGATATTCAGTAATAGTTTAACCCAGGCAAGAAGGACAAAATTCAGTACAGGTGTACTATCAATTGACAAGTTTTGGGATGGTTGATGTGCTACCGAAGATCTGATTTTCTCACAATAATCATTGGATTGCTGTTATTCAGTCTTAAAATCAATAGCATCCACCCCACTGGTTACCCAAGCACAAAGAAGGAAGCACTATGTTTTGATGTCACCTGAGAAAGTTCAGAGCTAGGGTGAAGGTTAATGCAAACCAAAGATAAGGTGCTAGTAACAGTTCTCCTAAAGAACCTCTACAGTTGTAAACTATCATACTTCACAGTAATGTATTCAAAGTGGTCTGCTCCTACGGAAAATAAACAAGAACTCCGCCCCGACGCCATTGCTGTAATCTACTCTATGGTTCTCTGTTTATAGATAACTTAATAGCCCTTACATTACCATCTTTGATAAATCAAGAACCTCACATTAAACTATACATGTATTCACTATGTCTATAAGCACATACATCTTTGCTTAAGGTCAACAGGATCAAATATTGCACTTCAATGCATTCCATATGTAGAATATGTACATTTATAAGAGCTTGAATTTGTATCATGGTAACATTTTCACAGAGATAAGAATATTGCTCTATGCAAATATAATTGCGGGGGGCACGGTGGCTTATTGGTTAGCACGTTCGCCTCACACCTCCAGGGTTGGGGGTTCGATTCCAGCCTCCGCCTTGTGTGTGTGGAGTTTGCATGTTCTCCCCTCTGCCTTGATGCCCGATGATGCCTGAGACAGGTACAGGCTCCCTGTGACCCGAGAAGTTCAGATAAGCGGTAGAAGATGAATGAATGAATATAATTGCTTACAGAACAAGACTGTGCTGATCTCTAATAATGGACTGAGAAAATACTTGTGATATGGACAACACGTCATATTGTCATATTGTCAACACGTCATATTGTATTGTATGTAAGTAAAAGTGAATAACTTGTATTGGAGTATAATGAAGTGTGTAAAGTGTCCTGTGAAGGCACAGCATTTCATTAGGTGTAGATTTCTGCCTCATGCACAAAATAATGTTACCCTGGCCAGAAAAAAACAATCCAAATGCATTGAGGAATAAAAACATCATACTGTTTTACACATACTTTGATCGCACCACACCTTTGTCTTGTGTTAGATCTGACGAATCTCTGAGCTGACACATTTAAAGAACAGCCAGAGCAAAAGTGCTTGCTGGATCTATGAATTCCGTGATTCGTCAAAACACCCACAGACACACATCTGGAACATCTGTGGCTGAACAACAGGGTGCTGAAAACTCAAACGGAAGAACATGGTACAAGGCTTTTTCACCCTTCTGCAACACCCAGAAAGCCAAAGCCAATATCGCGATAAGGATGATGACACGATATATTTAACCAGCCTCCAGGTCGCAGTGTCGCTGGCTGCTGCAGTATACACTAACACACATATGAACAAATCCAGAGCTCCATAACTCACACCACTAGTGTGTAATAAAGGATTACCTCATCACAGTTCATGTCATCTGTGTTTAAATCGCGGTGTTAATGGCCAGACTAGCTCGACATACCTGTTCTGCTTTCAGTAAGGTTGTGTAATGGCACTTTTCTATGATATGTTGTAACGTGTCGCGCTTTAATCACAGGCTTGATGTATTGATCTCTCTCACACACACACACACACACACACACACACACACACACACACACACACACACACACGCACGCACGCACGCAGAGACACGCGCGCGCGCGCACACACACACACACACAGTCAGTCTCGCGCGCGCGCACACACACACAGAGACACATACAGGACGAATCAGAGAGGATACAGTGTTCTGATCAACGCAACTTTGTTTCCAAATGAAAGAGTACGGTATCGAAGACCTCAGTAAAGCACACGACTCTAAAATCATTAGATTTAACGACGACACTAAAATTAGAACACAGATGCTTTTAACGTGAAGCGATTAAACCTCGAACACTTTAGAGCACTTCTGCTAATATGATGAACATTAAACACAAGTCGCC
This sequence comes from Tachysurus fulvidraco, assembly GCF_022655615.1. Lineage (NCBI taxonomy): Eukaryota > Metazoa > Chordata > Actinopteri > Siluriformes > Bagridae > Tachysurus > Tachysurus fulvidraco. Next base: position 15,602,787 of record NC_062520.1, on the reverse strand, counting down.
ACGTGGAGAAGCTGAAATAGACAATATCATATATAACTGCAGGAGCAATCAGAACATGTAAGACTTACGTGTGTGTGTCTGCACCAGTCCACTGTCCATGTTGCTCTGTTGATCAGACAGATTGTTAATGTTTTCTCCTGAACTGGATAATCATTCCTCGGTCTATCCAGCCGGCCCCCTTGTCCCCACAGCACAGAAAGAGGGGAACCAAAAATCAAAGCCTCAGCTGACGAGTTGGGAAATCTGTCGCGATTTTGCTCGACTGAGAGATTTTTTTTTTAAATAGAGTTGAAACCCAAACACACACCGCAAGCGCACCCAACAGCTGATAATATGCTCGCGCAGGAAAGGTCGCCCAGGAGCCGTAGCCGAAATTTGGACAGTACCAATTGCTGTTCAGAGGTAAGAACCCTCAGTCGTGTGGATTTCTTGGTCGTGATTTTACCTCGTGAGGCTGTTTATATGCTACATTTACGAATTCACGCACTACAATGATGAATTATTTTGTTCTTTGACATCAGCACAATTTTTAATCGCGTCTCATCGCTTTGTCCATTTTAAATGATATACCTGCGTACCCCTTGAGGTGGACTCTACCCGGGAGCCACACGTTTAAACAGTGTGGGCGCTCAGCTGATTTCAACACTGCTATGTCAGATAGCATTGTGTCTTTCTACAAGTTCTGGGTTCAATAACATTTTTTATATATATATAAATGTATAATTGTATGATCATTAAGTAAACACACACACATATGCACGTGTCACTTCTCTAAAAATAATAAGATCTCAAAAACATAATCAGCATCTCTGACAGGGTTGGTGAATTATAACATGTAGTCAAAAAGGTCTTCTAATTTTCACAGCTATCTTCACAGTTCACATTGTTCCAAGCTGTGTGTTAATATGAAGATTGACCTCTTATATCACTCGAAATCTGGACTGTGTAGTTTATTTACTAGTTGTATGTACAGCAGCCCCAAAACATTCAGAAAAGCAATGATGTTTAGACTAATTCAACTAAACCACGACACTCTTTCACCTGTAAAACACAACAGAAACAGACATGGATGCAATTTAATGAGGGGGAGGCAAATGGCACGCATGAAAGGCGACACACCGTCCCGCCAAAGACCCAGTGGGGCTCCTTTGTGCAGCTGTTGGCCAGTGATGAGACACAAACCCCAAAAGCCACCTGTCACTGCAACTGGACACAGAAGAGGATGTATGAAGGGGGATGGGGACAAGGACACTCAAGACAAGTGAAAGTGGTACAGCAGAGACAAGCAAAGACATTTCGAGTTGTTACATTTGAAAATAAAGTGATAAATTCATTTTCTCAATCAAATACAGAACTAGCAGGCCATCTAAATTTCATTCCATGCATTAACAGTGGAAAAGAATAATCTAAATGGCTGAATAGACTAAACCCAAGGAATCTAAATTTAATGTTTAAAGTATGTAAATGCAATCAGTCTTAAATGTGATTGCTATCTAATCCATGAGCTTTATTTTAATCTTATCAGTTGTGCACAGAATTCACCCTATAGAGTATGATGATATAATGATTGTATATAAAGGCTGGAAGTGTTATACAAATGATATTGTAGTTTAATTAAAAGGCAGCTATCCATCCATCCGGTTTCTGTACTATTGATCCTATACATGGTCAACAGGAGCCTAGAGTCTATACTCATCACAAAACAGTGGACAACCTGGACAGGGTGCCATCCCATGACAGGACACTCATACACACTTACACAACTATTCACACACTATGAAGAATTTAGTGATGCAGATTATTACAACTTATGTCTTTGAACCGGGGAGGAAACCCTCGAAGCACAGGGAGAACATACAAACAGGGAAAAATAAGCCTATATTGTATATTTCTTTTAAAACACTACACAGTAAATGAGTAGTTTTAAGTTTTAAAACTGCATCATGACAACAATCTCTCATAGTTACATAATCAGATAATCTGAAGTGAAATTTTGTATTGCTTTTATAATGACAAAAATAATTACATTCCAGCTGCATTTTGTATTCACAAAATTGAATTACATCAGGCCTTGATTTTCACTGGCACTAAAAACAGTTAGTGCCTCACACAAAAAAGGTCAGAGAAGGGATCATTAGCAAGCATGAAAACAGCAACACAGAGCTTGTCTGAAGTCGCTGATGAAAGGACATGGAAGAAAGATGCTAAAAGACAGGAAAAAGTTGTTAAGTGTCCCACCACACAGAAAAAGCATCTCCCTCTCTCTGTTCATTTGTAAGCAGCATCGCTCTCACCATCTTTCTCATATTCTCTCATTCGAGTACAGTTATGCACAAAGTAAACACATGCATAAACACACACATGCATCCATTCACAAAGACAACTCAAATTGATTTGTGGGTAATCAGAGGGAACACTGCAGGCCCGAAGCTGAATAGAGTCGGGCTGGAGGCAAACAGCACACACAATAGAGCATGATGTAATCACATGAGGAGCAGCCACTGTACATAAAAGAGTATCTTGAAAACCTGAAAACACCCCCACTACTGTCACTGACCAGTTTTCAAAGCTAAGTTTCATTGTAATGTAAATAAAACTGAAAAAAAGGAATAAAGGCTTTTGAATGTATTAAAAATGTGGAATTGTGTCGTTCATTCTCTAAAAAGATGGGATTCTAAAGATAACACCCAAAGATCAATGGAAAGCCATTGACCTTTTCAAATACTTAAAAAAATGATTAAGGGTCATTTGTGATATAAGGATAGCAATTTTAAACTCAGTCTATACAGTAAAATAAACTTGAGCATAAACACTGATGTAAACACAGGGTTAGCATGGGATTTGCTAAAAAAAAAACAATTATTGTGTCATTGAGTTTAAGGGTCACTTTACTGAATAACCAGGGTCATCTGTAGCCCCTCAATCAAATCACCATGACCAAGAAGAGTATGTATTAGAAATGAACTCTGTAGTAGATTTGTAGTGTGTAGGGGGATGTGTTAGCTTAGAGGTTAAGGTGTTGGCAACCAATCGGAAGGTTGTGAGTTTGATGCCTATGTCCACCAAGCTGCCACTGATGGGCCCCTGAGCAAGGCCCTTAACCCTCAATTGCTCAGTTGTATAAAAATGAGATAAAAATGTACGTCGCTCTGGATAAGGGTGTCTGCTAAAAGCTGTAAATGTAGTAAAGGTGTACAAAACCAAAATTCCTCGGGTTTAATCAGATATACATGTGTAGAGAATGTGAATACATTTGAGACATATTTGTTGAGAAACAATTTGACAACACAGATAAACTCCCAGACAGAAAACAGGCTCTAATTCTATTACAACAAAGAGTGATAACAAATATACATATAATTGTACCTTTTGAATTGGCACACACATGCTAAATAACTACATTCTGCTGGGATTTTCAGTCCTTACATCTACCTAGAGGCTTCACAATTTTATATAGTACAGAATGCAAAAAGGACAATAAATAATTGATTTTGTCATTCAGTAAATTTCACAATTCTAGACAGTAAAACCAAACCATTTTGTGCCTGGGTTACAATTCTGTTTCATACTACTCAGAGGCACACATGCACACACTTTTGATGTACCATACAAGTTGTATTTGAGGCCCAATGCAGACCCTGAACACCACTGTCGTGTGCACAGGCTCCTTCCCCCCTCCGGCATACTATCCTCCCTTCTATTCTCTTTCATTACCATGATAAATGGAGGGCTGGGTGGACATAGAGGGAAAAGAGAGGGAAAAGGTTTAAAAGAAACAGCAACTACCCGACCCCCCAACCCACACACACACACACACATCCTCAGCAACCGGTGAATGCTTACAAACATTCCCCCAATCCCAATGAAATGTTCTATTTCAGTTTAGCATGAGGCCGCCTGAGAGGAATTATGACAGCTCGATGAGAGGTCAGACACGCTATTTGCAGCAGTTCCTCTTCAGGAATGGTTAAGCAGCTTGAACATGAAATGAAGCCTTTCAGTTAAAGAACTTCACTACTTGTATGTGATGCAGTCAGGCTGCAGGCTGAAGCTGCACGTAAATAGAGAGCCATGAAGGCCGGCTGTTATTCGACGTTAAATAGATGGATGAGTGGCAGCAGGACACACACAAGCTCAGTGGGTTAAGATCACACTGGGTGAAAAAAGGTCAGAGATCAGTTCTACGTGGCTGCTTTCGAGTGCTCACTTTCTCTTTGCTAAGAGACAATCTGTTAATAACACACTTGTAGATACTCTTAAAAGCTAGCTTTCTGTTGCACACACAGGAAAAAATCAATGTTGTGCTTGACAGTACAGCAAAATCCAAAATGTAATTGTATATTATGCTGAATGTACTACACAAAACACGCAAGCTAATGTGACAAAGCAGGCCAACGTGTGGAATGCTGACAGCAGCACACAACTGACTGGAACACAGTTCCATTACACACAAATGCTGGGGTCCCATGTGGACGTTGTGAAGTGAAGCATGCTGAAACGTTGAAACTCTCAGGCAGTGACAGGACCTTTAACTTCATCTTATCATATTCACTTGCCAAATGGCATTCAGGTCATCAGATACTGCTTCCCAGAGATACTGCTTCCCATTAATGAGCCATCATGTATGTCTCATCACTGGTGAAACCTGATTTAAAATGAGAACCCTAACACTCACCACCAGTTCTATTAGTCAAAATAATGAGCACCGAAGGATAAAACACTCACACTCTCTCTCACACACAACACAAAATGAGGTTTTAACTAAAAATTACTTGTCTATCAGGAAGTATACTCAAACAAAACCAAATAAAATTATTTTAATTAGTATTACTACAGTAACAATGTCAGCCAAGCACTACTTTATTCTAGATAAACCTGGAATTACCGAAAACATCTGATTTCTCAATGAAATCAGAAGAATACATTTATAATTCTCACAGATATAATTCTCGTAATGTGTTCACAGCAAAGGTTTTAACACCATTACACAATGCTACATTAGATCCTCAGGCCCCTAAAGGGGAAATCCTCTTCCTGCAGAACCCCTTTGAATGAAATGCACACTATTCCAAACTTAAAGTGTTAGATACACCCCCCAGTCAAAGCTAGCAAAGGGATGGCTTATAGCATAAGCTGTGTCCACAGCAAGCGGTCTAAAAAGACATGAGAGAAACAATACTTGGTTATCCAAGCAGGTCAGTCATGCTAATCAGCTTTTAACAACAATTTCCATGCCAATGGTGTATGGACTATCATCAGATTTCCACAAGAAAAAAAATGGAATTTTAATTTTTTTTCAGCTTTACAAACTGCTTTAAATGATTTGCATTATGGCCAAACTGTGATCGGCTCAGTTATACATAGGAAAGATCATTAAATATTTCCAAACTTAAGTCTTTAAGTCTTTGTGTTTTACCACCTCAGCTAAACCCTTCCACACATCCCAGGTCAGAAATTATAAATCCTTTCTTAGCATACAAAGCCTGAATGTATCTAAACACGCACCATAGCAGAAGACTCATCGTTACAAGACTACAAAGGCCATTTCTACTAAAACAAAACACAATTCAAACACCAAGCGGCAAAATAAACAGATAGAAAAATGTGTAAACATTGCATACGCAACAAAACTGACACAATCGACCATTTCACAATACAAACACAACCAGATTCTGTAGATTCCAACAGTATAAGGATGAGCACCCTGTGACCAAAATAATGTAATAATGTTTATGAACCACCATTTTGCTCATTTGATGTGTTCCATTTTCTTTTACTCTGAACTGGTAATATATTTATTTATTATAAGTAGCAGAATTGTTCAAATCCACACTGTAGTTTTTGAGATATACTCATTTTGAATTGAGCATGTCATTTTGAATTGAGCATGTCGTTTTGAAGCAAGAAGCTCAAAAACAGGCCTAGGGTTAAACAGGTTGAATGTTTAATGCTTTTCAATCCTCAGATTCTGGAATTAGAGACCGAGAGAACAAAAATCATCAATGCTGTCTTATATCAAGCAGGACAAAGCCGCCATCATTCTAGCGCCTGTTAGACTTGTCATGCCAAACAGACTGCCTGTAAGCAGAGAGCACTGACTCAGCTGCCAAGCCCAGACACCAACACATTCCTGAAGGTACACCTTCATTATGTCTCATCTCTATTCCATCATATGACACTCATAACCCAGCCCATATCCTTCTCTTCCTGGCATGTGGTAAAACACCTCCTCACAGACAGTCAGCTGAGTGATATCACTGATGGATAAAGTCTAAAGTCAGCATTGGGCGGACACTGCAGTCCACAGACGTGAATGCCTTACTCTCCTGACTCTGTAACTCAGAGAGAGAGAGAGAGAGAGAGAGAGTGTGTGTGTGTGTGTGTGTGTGTGTGTGTGTGTGTGTGTGTGTGTGTGTGTGTGTGTGTGTGAGAGAGTGGAATTAATTCACTGTAAACACAATGGCAGGGGAAAAGTAATCTGGATCCAACAGGCACCATTATTGAGGCCATATACTTTAAACCAGAAGAATTGGACTGTGTTGCATTGCCCCCTCACCTGGTGGATTCATGTAATTACACATTGCAAATGGTTAAAAAAATATATACAGTTACAAATCAATTTAAAAAAGAAAGAAAATAAGAACTTAAGAACATTATAACATTATGTGATGTCCACAATCCAGACTTCTTCCTGGTCTCTCTCCTCATTTCTTTCGAGAACCGACATGCATGTACAAGTCCACTGTCCCAACATGTCTCCTATCATGTAATCAATGAGATGAATTATTAAAGGAAATTCCAGTGACTATACTACGGTTTTATCCTTACAAGTGGACGTGCAGGAACACAAAACACAGAGGTTACACACTCACTCACTCACTCACTCTCACACACACTCACTCACTCACTCTCACACACACTCACTCTCACTCTCTCTCTCACACACACACACACACACACACACACACACACTGATGATGGTGGTGGCTGGGAACACAGAAAAAAAGACCCAGCTGTTGCTACGGTGAAGTCAACAGTATGAAAACATGAAGGATAGTCAGATTGTTCCGAGCTGCATCACTTCGAACACACCGGCCTGACTGATGTCAAGTTAGGAAATTATCTGTAATATTCGGCACACATGCAACCCATCATCACATGATATTTTTACACTGTACTAAAATAAAATGACTTCACAAGCAAATCCATGGTTTTCTTTACACGGTCTAGTCTTCTGCACTGCTATTCTTAGAAATATTAAAGTTTTATCACGATCACGATGTATCAAGGTCATTCAGTAACATGAGCATAGGAGCTCAACTGTTGGCTCATTTCTCTCATTTGTACAGCTGTAAATCTGCATAAAGCAAGGTTCATGAAGGCAATTTGTCAAGGATGGTGTGGAAGATCTCGTTTCATGCACATATCTCTGACCTCAACCCCATTAAACAACTGGGATGAACCACAACATTGACTACATGCCCCACTTCATTAATGCTTTTGAGGCTGAAAACCAATTCTCCACAGACACGCTTCAAAATCTAGTGGAAATCCTTCCTGAAAGAGTGGAGGTTATTATAACAGCAAAGAAGGACTAAACCTGGAATTAGATGTGTAATGTTTAGATGCTCACAAACACTTGGCTTTGTAGGGTATAATTAACAGGCTAACAAAATTAAACATACAAGTGACATCATTTATTGTACAGAGATTTTAAAGCTCAGCCATGTTTCCACAGGTTAGATATCTCCATAGGTTTTGACTTTCAAATCAAGTTACAAATTATCACAAATTTGAGGCTTCCTGGTGGTCCAGTGGCAGGACCCTATGCTCTCACTGATGTAGGCTAGAATTGACCCAGCCACTGAGGGGTTAACTGGTTCAGATCAAATTGGCATCTGGTGTCAAAACTTTACCAGATCAAAATACACAACTGGGATGATTTGCTGTGATGACCCCAAACAGGGAGAACTGAAAGGACAATATTATGTATGCATGTTTGGTTTTTTAAAATTAGCATACAGTCTTCTGGCATTTTTTATTCTGCTAAAAATTTAACCCAGGAAAGCTTAATCTTTAAAAAGAAATAAATAATACTTAAAATATTAAAAAACTTTTAAAAAATTAAAAAGGCTCACAAAAGTACCATTACAGTGAACCATGCATATGAATAGTGTATAGTATATAGTGCATAAAAAGTGAGTACATTTAGTTTGTTACTTCTCACTCGAGACGGACACATGGTATCTTAAATCGAAGCAAATTAAATATAAGTGGTGCAACCAGTAGCATCGCAGCCTCCCAGCTCCAGGGTCTGAACCTGAGCTCCAGGGTCTGAACCTGAGCTCAGGTTACGACTGTGTCTGCATTTCTGTGCATGTACTCATGAAACCTTGTGTCCCTTCACGTACGCCTACAAAAAAAAAAAAACATGCCAGTAGGCAGAAAGCCGAAGATAAATTGCCCTACTGGTGTGTGTGTGTGTTGTGCCATCCAGGATTTCTCTGCAGCCAACACCCAATGTGCCCAGGATAGTCTCTGAATACACTGCAGCCTGACAATAATAAAATGATAATATAGCCAGAGTAAAAAACAAACACACATAATTAATGACTCAGGATTTGTTGAAACAGTCACATGTTTTAATGTCCATTATTCTGTAGTGATGGTGTTAACTTATAGTTGCAGTGAAAAATGGGTTCATTGTACAAGCTCATTTTCATTAAACAAGCACCAGTTATAGATGGTACAGATTTCATGTCTAAATCTGAAGAAGCAAAAACAAAACAAAAAACAAAAGTAGTATAATTAAGTAATAAACATTACTTCAGTTAAAAAAAAAGTTTCCAGAGAAACAAAACTTTTTAAACAGTTCACAGTTTTTCACTTGTTTAAGGCAAACAAATTGCTTCTGAAGATGGAGGTGACAACACTTGGCATTCAAAATAATTAAAATGCCAAATCCTTTGTATTCCAATACACACACAAAAACGAAAGGTAATTCAGCGGCTGCTATGCTTTGGGGACATTTTGCTGGCATGCATTGACTCTACTAAATATAGTCACTGTTGAATAATACAAAGTTGGTCTGTTTGATCAGCTTTATCCTAAGATGAAGCATTTCTACATCCTGATTGGAGAGGTCTTTGCCAGAATGATTATGTCCAAGGGCTCACTGAATAGTTCACTGAATATGAAAATGATCACTAGATCGCAATCCAACCATAGCGTTTTGGGAGGTTTTTGGTATTAGTCATATAAACTGGTACTCTCCAGCACCATCATCAAAATACAACCTGAGAGAATATCTTGGAAGCGTGTTTATCTGTCCATTGCATCTTCAGAGACTTGCACCAAGACACATTAAAAGTGTTATGGCAGCTTGTTTTGACCTGATGCCTTACTAAGTCACTGGTGTTTTTCCTTTCATTTGTCACCTGTGTGTACATCTAAAATCTTTGTAACTATATATAATATAGTTACACATACACCTACTATTATTATTTAAAAAAAAAAGTTTTCTAGGGCTTATTTAAATAGTATAATATAGTATAATAAAGGAATCAGGGAACACTGTAGTAGGGTTCTGCATAGAATGTTAAAAGATGAACAAACTAAAAACCCTTGATGGCCCAAAATAAACCCCTTTCCCCCAAAAACACACTGTGAAAACATGAAAATACACAGAGAAAGAGAGAACAAAATGAAAAAGTAGATCATAAATTTAAAAGGAGGCAATTTCAAGACCGTCGATCATCTTCCCCAGTGAAACTAAATAAATAAATCAAAACCCACATGAAAGGAACATGTTGCCAGACAGAACAATGTTCAAAGCTCATTGAGCTCATATGATTCTCAATCCACAGAGTGGTGAGTTAGAGTACAGTTTCTTCACTGTCCTCCGTGACCACGCTGAGGTGACTCTTCCTCTGTGTAGAAATGGCTCGCCAAAGACGACACACAATCCCACCTCTGTGATCACACACCCAAATGGGATTTCAGAATAAATTCAGTACATCGTTTTACAGAGCTTCAAGACGTCATACACACAGGGATGGACAAAAAGATTCTACCAGAATAGTAGTAGGAAAAAAATCCTACTTGCTTTCTCAAAACAACCTGTATGTGTAACCTCTGTGTAGGCCTGTATGTGTGGTGTGATGCACACTGCCCAATTTTTGCTAGGTAAATTAGTTGTAAATGGGTATGTGGAAATAATGTCACCTTGTGGTTAAACACACCGAGATAAAGTAAAGATGCTAGGCACACTCCAACAGATTTTTTTAAATGTGATGTGGGAAAGAACAGCACTTGGCATATTTGAAAGGATGGCCAACATCTTGCTGACTTGTTGACATGCTACATTAGAAATGTAATTACTTAGTCCTACATAAGAAAATTTGAAAAAATTACTGGGAAGCACAATAGAACTTTTACTCACCCCGTTGACTCAATTACAATGTATAAATTTATGATTTGTCCACCCCTTACACAGTTAATGAAATAAGGTTGAGTTTGAACAAATTCTTACTTGATGCCACAGTACTTGAGGTCATCTTTGGAGGCCATATGGAGCAGGATGTCTAGCGTAAAGCAATGATTCACGAGCTGGACAAGAAAATTTCAGGTTTTTGACACGGTAATGATGGGATGTAAGATTCTCTGAATGTCAGTAATGGTTAAAGTGCAAGACAGACACACTCACTATGTTTATGGTGTGTTCATCCACTGGGACAGCCTTCAGCCAGCGCACCATGGCCAGGGTCTGAACACTATGGCAGGCAGTCTTATTATCTGTAAGGTATAACATGATGGCCGAACATGTTACAGACATCTTTTTTACAAATGAGTTATGCTGACATTTAGAGAGAGAGAGAGAGAGAGAGAGAGAGAGGGAGAGGGAGAGGGATACAGGGGTGAGTGAAAAAGAGGTGGTAGATCAAGAGAGTAAGAGATTGAGAGAAAGACAGAGAAAAAGAGAGAGCGCGAACAAGAAACCACCCAGACTTTCCCCTTAACCCCAAGTTCATGGAGTCAAATCAACATGTCTGTTCACAGCACCAGCAGTAAACAAAGCAGCACTGCTTTTCACGCAGGCGCAGGTCAAGAGATTCAGTTAAACTCGCAACATCCATCTGAATGAAGAACAATTGTGATGTCAGAGACTATGGCATGGTTGTTAGTACCAGATGGACTGGTCACACAACATGTCTCACAACAATGATGTTTTTTTGCATTATTCTGTGTAACCTCTAAAGACTGAAAATCCCACAAGATTTCTGAAAAACTAAAAGCAGCCAAACTGGTACTAGCAACCATGCCATGGTTAAAGTCAGAGATCACACTTTCCCCCAATTTTGATGTGAACATTAATTAAAGCTCCTGACCTACAATATACTTACACAATTATTTGATTTGAGTTTATGCAGTGTGCTGCTGCCACATGATTGGATCACTTAAATGGGCACGTGTTCCTAATAAAGTGACCAGCCAGTGTACAGACATATTTGCAAGTCTAGAACACTGACTAAACGGTTAACTGTCCTGCGAAGGTGAATACACATCCTTCATTATGCACCTGGCTAGACAGATGCCAACAAAAGAGAAACCTGGATCATGAAAGTGTCCACTTTAATGCCTTCACTCCGTGGATCAGACACAAACAGACACATTACAAGGTTTGATACTCTAAAATTCTTCAGAGTATTCAACAACCTGAATGCAGCAGTAAAACCCTATAGGAATCTGTTAATATCTACACACAATCAAACTTTGTATACTTTGTACATGTGTATAGACACAGAGCATAACTGTCACACATTTTTTATTATTCTCCCTTAAAAACAGCCACATACTCAAAACCCAACACAGAATCACTTCCAAGTGTGTCCCTACATTCATTTAGAAATTTCTGGAGAATCAGAATAGAACATCAGAAATAATCCGAAGTGATTTCTGCAGTTATTTTACTGGCATAACAAGTCCAAAATCATTATCAAGGTGTGGCTGATGACTAATGTAATATCCCACATTATCCATAGTTACACACATCAGGCTATGCAGACAAGCGTCAACAAGTGAGTACAATCCAGCTGTACACCATTTCTTTGTCACACCTTTCATAAGATCATAGGTTTTTGTTATACGCAGACAGATGATTAAACTACTTAATTAATCTATAAGGTTTAAAGTAAAAGCTGCTTAATAACTTAATGTTTTCAAAGGAAGAAATGGGAAAAGAGCCACAAGTGAATATATTTACCACTGCTTTCTGGTGTAGTCTTAAACTTCAGCGTGTCAACTGCCCCTTGTACATTCTGCAGCGAGTTCGTTAGGAGTTCTTGGTATTCCTTCTCCTTCTCATTTAGCTGATTCAGCAACCTGGGAATCAAAAGTAATGTATTGTGGTAAAGTATCTGTTGGTCTATAATTACACAGAGCCCTATCTGACATTTAGAAAGTTGCTCTCGATCTTTAGCAAACACAAATGCTAATTAGCTTAGAAATATAATTACGTCTTAGAAGAGAAGAGAAGCAAGGCACATGATAGTTGTAAAGGTTTGAGCATCACTAATGAGCAAGTGGCATTTGTGATGTACATCCATTTTCAATTTACATCATCATCATTTTTCATCAGTGCAGTTCTGAGTAAAGAAGCCTGCTCACTTGAATTGAATGGCTTTAATCTAAGCTTGTGCAACTTTTTCCACTCTGTCACATAAAATCATTGTACATTTGCAGCCACACCTAAAGCCCTTATGAACATTTATGGCAAGCTTTGTAAAGAGAGAAACTAACATAAAACAAATAATACACCTCTTGTTTATATACAGTACAGACCAAAAGTTTGGACACACCTTCCAAAATTTGACACACACCACCTTTTCAACAGGACAATGACCCACACACCCCTGCAGGCTGTGTGACCAAAAAAGGAGAATGATGGGGTGCTGTGCCAGATGACCTGGCCTCCACAGTCACCGGACCTGAACCCAATTGAGATGGTTTGGGGTGAGCTGGACAGCAGAGTGAAGGCAAAAGGGCCAACAAGTGCTAAGCATCTCTGGGAACTCCTTCAAGACTGTTGGAAGACCATTTCAGGTGACTACCTCTTGAAGCTCATCAAGAGAATGCCAAGAGTGTGCAAAGTAGTAATCAAAGCAAAAGGTGGCTACTTTTAAGAACCTAGAATGACATATTTTCAGTTGTTTCACACTTTTTTGTTATGTACGTATATAATTCCACATGTGTTAATTCATAGTTTTGATGCCTTCAGTGTGAATCTACAATTTTCATAGTCATGAAAATAAAGAAAACTCTTTGAATGAGAAGGTGTGTCCAAAATTTTTGGTCTGTACTGTATGTATTTGTATTCAGGTAAAACACATTACTGGTTCAATCAGAATAACGTATTATAACTAGATATTCAAACCCTGGTTTTTAAAATCATTTGTTCTATTAAAAATCTAAAGTGTGACCTCAAATTAAGGGAACAAAATTAGCAAGGTGGATACCTCCTGGTCTCCTTGCATAAAAATATGAATTCCTGGGCGAGAGGGCTACAGCTGGTGGTGAGGCCGTTGGGCACCCTGGCACTGATGCTCTCTGTTGAGTGCTGCTGATGTTCCTGAGATGAGCCACTAGTCTCGTTGTGTGACTCTGCACTTGGTTTCTCTGCCAGCTGGTCTGTTTCAGGACAACCCTCCTCCACCTCGAACGATGACTGGAGCTGTAGCTTGAGCTCTGAAATACATGCAGTAAGGTGTACGAGAGCTGCTGGACATTATGGAAAACATAGTGATGACTTATGGCCTTTTGTAGGACTGTGAAACTTACCTGGCAGAAGCACAGTAATGGCATCTTGCACAGCCTGTCTGAGCAGGTTATCCAGAGCGAACATCCAGTGAGGTTTCACTTGCTGTTGCCGTAGCACCTTCTTCACCTATATTAAACATGATGGGGAATTTAGTAATACAACATTTACATTTCATACAAGAGTAAATAAACAATGGTTGGGATCTACACAACAGCAATCACTGCATATTGATCATCACGTACAGCGTCCTGGAAGCTGAAGAGTGCCGCCTGCAGGCTGCTGAGAGGAACTGCATCATCATGAAGGCTAAAGCGCAACTTCAGGAGTCGGTTAGTCAGCTGCTTCCTGTCTGGGGAGCGGATGTTTTCTCGCAGACAACCAATCAGCTGCTTGATGTGCTCAGAGCTGATGCAGGGCTCTTCAGTCTATAGGACATAAGGAAACAGCTAGAGTTTTTAGAGAAACCATTCAGAACCTTCACTTCCCTTCCATTTCATTCGACATAAGGGGAAAAACTACACATGCTAACAAAGGCTGCATGTGTACATATGTATACCTGTGGAAGTGATTCATTTATATTATCCAGGACTTGATTGATATAATCAGTAAGTACTCGGTGCAGAGTGCTTCTCCTCTCACTGTCTTTCCTGAGCAAGAAGAGTCCAAGGTGCTCTCCTGACACAGCAGGACTCATCATGTCCCCCTGTTGTCCCTCTGGTGTCCTGTCACACATGCGCGCACACACACACACACACTCAGAAACACACACTTGTGCAAAGTTCTACCAAGCCTCATTACGCGATTTAAAATATGTTTGTTTGTGCTCTAACTCACAGCAGAAAATTGTTGGTGCAGGGAGGGCTCTCTGAAATGTCATTTTCTCTGAGGCAATGAATAGTTTTACTCGGATTGTAAGAACTAGACAGTTCTGTCCTGTCGCTGTCCACGTCCTCCACATACACAGTTATGGGTACAGACATGCTCCTCTGGTATTCTCCTGATAGCAAATTAGAAAAGCAGAATTTCAGTCTCTTTTTTTAACCAAGATTTGTTTATAATTGGCTATAGGTAATAATTCCATTCATTAGAAATTTTACTCAAAAAGAAAAACCCTCAATTTTATTTTTATTTCAATTTGAATTTGCATATGTAATTAAACCAAACTAAATTGTATTACCTATGACAAACAATACTACAGCAGTATAAATCCAAAAGATGAATACTCCTTCTTTCATGTATTTATAAGTACACAAGGATATCCTGTGCAGAGTGTACTCAGTGCTGCCTACCATCATAAGCTGTATTTAACACTAACATGTCCTTTAAGGTGCAGGAAATAAAAACTGAATGCAGGTCTAGTGTGAAGATCACACAATCGAAGAAAATGGGTAGTACAATCTCTTTCAGCCCTTACAATATTAATGACATTATTATTGTTGTTTGTTTAATCATCATCTTACATGGCTTTGCACATGTAATGCTATATGAAGTAGACTGATATACGAGTATGCATGTTGGGACCACTCTAATGCTATAAAGACATCTGTTGGAAAAACAGCTTTAAAAGTCCTACAAGCAAATTGTTGCTCTAGGTACTATAAGTCGACCTGCTAAACATGGAATGCACTTAAAAAAAAAAAAGTATTGTATTATCGCTTGTTTTTTCACATCCAGGGATAACACTCCACAGACACAACTCAACAGAAATGCCTGACATGTAGCACCATAGCTACACACCATGCACTGCTGAGATTTTGGAGGAATTGAAGACATCAACCATTCTGTGTGCTTCTGTTCACTATGCTTACCATACACCCTTCACTGCATCACAAAACATGCCTTAAAGCCCAAGTATAAATCAGTGTCAATGGTTCTAAAGTTATGCTGGCTTACCGGGGGAACTGGGATCTGTCTCAGCTAAGCTGGTCAGAGGCTTGCTCCTCTTCTTGGTGCTGCTCTTAAGGAAAGTATCCTTCAGCAGATCAGATGCGATGGCCCTCTTGTCAGGATTGGGCTCAAAGCAGCGCATGATGAAGGATTTAGCATCCTCGGACATGCACTCTGGTACAGTGGGGTGGATCTTAAACATGCCGACCTGTAACAGAAGTTTGCTTTAGCATAATGTATATTACAGCAATATAACAAATGCGTATATAGAAATACTCCGAGTTAGAGAAATGACAAATTTCCGATCTTACGATGGAGGACAGCAATATGACAAAATATGTCAATTAGCCTGGTATTTTTGTTAGAAGTTTTTATAGCAGATTAGATTATTTGCTGAACAAACTTTATATTAGATTGCATTAGCCAAATGTACTGTAATTATTACAAAATTACCTATACTAGACCATACTGACTAAGATTCCTTAAGACTCTTTGATAGGCTAGGTCATGGTCTGACTTAGTTACTTCTAGTTATGATGGGGTCATCAGAACACAAGAATTTGTCTCCAATTGTGGTAGCACCTTGAACATTGCAGCCTGTGGGCTGCCCAGCTCATGGAAAGGGGGTTTCCCAGTGGCCATCTCTATAATGGTGCAGCCTAAAGACCAGATATCTGCTGGTTTCCCATAACCCCGTGGGCCCTGGTCTATAATTTCTGGAGCCATGTACTGCAGAGTGCCTACACACAAGTGATGGAATACAAAAGGTTTTTAAAGTTATATTAAAAATCCATTTAAACAACCAAATCTGCATATGACAAGACTTATAGCTCATAAACACACAATCATAGATAAATGTCTGGCATAAGGTGTGTGTGTGTGTGTGTGTGTGTGTGTGTGTGTGTGTGTGTAGGCTGGGTCAAATTTAAGTTAGATGCATTAATAATTATGTTAAAGGAAAGTAGGGAATGTGTGTGTGTGTCAAGATGTGACTGTTTTCATACAACAAATTATGCCACCAATTACCCACTCTCCCAACACACACACACACACACTAAAACAAGTGTGTGAAAGGTGTGTTAATGCAAAGTCTCTGAAAGACAGAGGTCACCTGTAAAGGTTTCTGTACACGGGTTAATTCCTGCTAGTCTTTTAGATGTTCCAAAATCAGAGATCTTCAGTACTCCACTGTATGTGTTGATCAGAACATTATCACCCTGGTGGAAGGAGTAAAGCAAAAAGAATGCTGACATATTGAAATATCTAATGGTCACATTGATAAACACTCTCTTTCAGCATTAACCTAAATGTACCTTGATATCTCTGTGAACTATCTGGTTATCATGGAGGTATTTCAGTCCTTCTAGAATCTGCTTGGTGTAGAAGACAATGGTGGGTTCGTTATCTTTAAGAGGTCCCCACTTTGACCTTAAGAGCGAAGACAAACTTCCTGTAAGAAATAATGAAAAGTGTCTCATTTTGTTTTAGCTGCCATAGTTACAGCTGTGTGCTCGTGTGTGCACACGTGTTATTGTAAGACATTTTTTGTATTCCAAAGAGCAATGTGCCAAAGGCACTTCCTGGTTGACAGAAATCCTGCCACCCATACAAAAGAAACACACACAGATTCCGGCTGGCAATAAAAGTTAGATTTTTCACACGCAATGTTGGGTGACGTGGTTACTTGAGAGAACAGGGTGGAGCAGCTTTACCTCCTGGCACCTCCTCCATGAAAATCTTGATGAAGCCACCCTCACTGACAGAGCCCAGGTACTGCACGATGTTGCGATGCTTCAGTCTCTTGTGCAAGGCGATCTCTTCGTGGAGAGGTTGAGAGTAACTGGGAATTACAAAACAGACATGGGAAAATTAATTATTCTGAAGGTATTTGTTAGTCTTTCATGCAACACATGAAAGAAAAAAAAATCTAAAAACAGGCTTCAAGCCTTCATTCAGGAAATGCTGAAGGTCTTTGGAACAAAAGGTCAAATAGTTTTCCAGTTAAACAAAACTGAGTCAACACTGCTCAAAAAAACAAAAAAACATGCACACTAGATTAGTGTGCTACAAGATAATATGGTAAAAACTGAAAATAAATGGAAAAACTCCATACGTGCTGTCTCTCTCTGGAATCTCCTTGATAGCGATGCGTACTTGATTGCTCAAGTCTCGTCCAGCGTACACCACTCCATAGGTTCCTTTCCCCAGCACCACTTTCTCCCCATTCTCTCCTTTCTCGTACATGTACTGGGAGAAATACAGCATCAGAGATTAAATGCAAGCTGCTATTTTTGTCTACAGTCACATGGTGTTGAGCAGAGAATGGAAATTTGTCACGAGTGCTGTGAGTGGTCAGAGAGTTAAATTTAATCTTTGGGACCCTGAGATTTAATATAACAATAAATGTTAGCCAACAATTACAGTCAATTAGTCATTAATCGAGGAATAGTACATACCAGACTGTGTTGGGTGTTGTTATTATATTATTATCATGACATTATTCCGCTTAATCAGCAATTGCTCATTTTAATTTATTAATGGCAGACATGTTGCTTTTACTTATTTTTTATTACACATAATGCCATGGAACATCAAGTCTGTTACCTTTATTGCTTGTTATTACATAGGCTATATATGTTCCTCCCCTCTCCAGACTCCCTTTTTCCTCTTACTCTCTCTTTCTTGAACACAACAAACAGCAAGAAAGCTGTTGAGGAGAACCTACTAGACATTTTATCGTGCTGTGACATTGACCGTGTTTATCCAAAAAAAAAAAAAATTAATCTATTTAAAAAAATCTAATCAGTCCATTTGCTGGCTACAATGTTGACTTTATATAATTCATACAAACATTAAACCACTTGGAAAATCATGGTAGCAACAGAGAAACCATTGTGGACTCCTCCATCCTGCAGACTTTCTACTGAGGCCCCATAAATAAACAAAAAATGTATATCTATTACTAAAAAATGTATCCACGTTGATAATACACTTTTTCTAATAAATCAGGTTATTATTCTTATTCTTATTATTATGTACAGCATTGTCCATTCAATTCTATTTATAAGCATTTACTATAGAAACATAAATCTTCATAAGAGCCAGATCTACAGTCACATCCGTCCAGGTACATGAAAGTAACCTTCTGCCTAATCAGATAAGTATTCAGTCTCACTGTGGCACAATAATAGAAATTCTGGCTGAGCCACTAATAGACCTTCAGACATCCGATACGTGTATAAACACACTACAGTCATTTTATATCTGTATAAAACATTTACAATACACTAGAAGTTATATTATTCTCTGCTTTAACTGTAGGGAGATTAGGAATGTTATAAAGCTAATACTGACCTCCAGCAGTCCTTCGCTGTGCAAGGTGGAGTCATCGCCTGCGCCTTCTGTCCGACAGATCAGAGCGTTTACCAGCTCACAGAATCTGAAGAAAGAAAGAAACTCACATGTGCACAGCAGAAACCCCCAAAAAATTAACATGAATCAAGCTTTTTAGTTATTGTTTAAGAAATAATTTAATTCAGAACCAAATGTTACACTGGTTAATACCCCTGGGGGGCTGGGGGTGGGGTCAGAATTAGGCAAATACAGTTCCTCTGAGCTTCATAATACAGCGAAATGAAACCAGGCCAAAAAACACTTTCTAAAAAAGAAACTCAGTAAAGAACATTATAATTGATATATTTAGCTCACTATATTTAAATAAATTCCACTGTTTAGGAGTTTGAGCTTGGCTTAAACATATGGGAACAACAGAACAGTCCCACCCAAGTGCTTTCTTTGGCTCTCACCCTTTGCAGTGCAGATCACTTGGGAAACACAGCTGGAAGTCATCGGAGTTGTAGAGCACATACAGGAAACAGCTTCGCTCATCAAATTTAGAGACACTAAAAATGAGACATGTCGGAACATGTACAGTAACATTAAACAATACAAAACACACAGTACGTGAGACAGACTTATGCACTGTTTTCCATGAGTTATTAATCAGATCTGAACTATTATAAGAAACTCCTAAACCCAGCAACTGATTTGCGTTGCAAACAAAGCTGGAAAACAGCCATCTGTTTCTCTGAATGTTGAAAAAAAAAATCATATGTACACAATTATATTACCCTGCAGACAACAGAACAGTCACTTCGAAA
This sequence comes from Tachysurus fulvidraco, assembly GCF_022655615.1. NCBI lineage: Eukaryota > Metazoa > Chordata > Actinopteri > Siluriformes > Bagridae > Tachysurus > Tachysurus fulvidraco. The sequence continues at coordinate 15,582,924 of NC_062520.1, read as the reverse complement.
AAAGGAAACTGTAGATATAGCAAAGAGAAAAAAAAAAATCAGGAAATAAGCCTTAACCATAACTGGAAATACACAGAGCGTGACTAAGGGAGAACGAGCAAGCGAGGGGGGGGGGGGGGGGTAATGAAAATCCAAAAATAAGACAGAGTGCAAGGGAAAAGGCAAAGACAGACAGACAGTGAGGCCAAAAGAGACAGAGATATACCCAGGTGTCTATACCTCACTCCACGAATTGCTGATGCAGGGAATATCCACTCATGTAGGCCTTTCTATAATGAGGAAAAACATAACTGAACATGGCTTTTCAAAAACAAATAAACACACAAACCCTGAGTACTTACACACATGGTATCTGTAAAGTGTAAAAGACATTCTCCATTCAAACAATAAACAGAAGTGATATAATATAGCTGGCTTCTGATTGTTCCCGTAGATGCAACACCGAACAACATTCAATATTCATGTAACAGCACCTAACAGCATTCAGAATTCCAGCCTCTTGGGTGTAAACTTCACACTAATGGGTCACATTACAAACAGCAGAACCAAGCCCCAGCTGTGGTAACTGCGATAAACAGGTATGCTTTTCACAATGAACAATGAAGCCTTCCTCCTTTGATTTCTTCAATTATTTAAATCTCCTTTTAATAATTTAGTTTTATCACCAGGGCCATTCAGCTGAGGCCCACAAAGGGAAGTGTAGCAGAGCACACAAGCGTATACATCATGGTGTGTACCTGTAGCGGTGTAACATATCTCAGCTGCACGGTGCGGCTCTTGTCCTCCTCACACACGCTCAATATGCTGGGCTGGAATAGTTTAGTGGGCTCTAGGACAAGGACCTGCAAGAACAGCCATTACAGATCTCATTAGGGTTTTTTTTCCCCTCTACATTTTGTTTATAACTGAAGTTCTTCGTTGGAGAAGCGACAGACATCTCACACTTCGCCTGGTTCATCCTGAGACATTACTTCTGCTTAGAGCTTCCGCACTTGTATTTACGGCAATTTGTTGCTCCACATAAGATACTATGAAAACTTGCACTTCCCAAATAAACTCTATGGCCAAATCTAACCATTGATTTATCAAATAAATCTCTCCTGATACTGGAGTCTTGCACCCACTACACCTACTGCTATAATTTTAAAGACTGTCCTGTGTTAATCTCAGGACTCATATTCCTAATATTTTTCTCCAGAACATCATTTGAACACAATGTGGGTAGGTTCCCTTTTATTTGGGTTCCTCTCCTGTTGAGTTTTTGCTTCTAGTATTTTCACTGAGGATCTAAATAAAATCTACATCTGGATTTGTGTTCAACTGCTTTATAAAGTAATAAATAAATAAATAAATAATTGGATTGAATTGAAGAGCATGCACCCATACCGGGCAGCGTGCAGTGGAAAGAGTAGGTTTGCATGCTTGCACATGAAGCTCCATCCAGAAGTCCACAATTTCCTGTTTGGGGTGCGTCACCTCTGGGGGTTTGGCAAACTGTTTGTACAGAATGTAGGTCTCCATGACTGAGCCAAGATACCTGTAATAAAATCCAGAAAGAACATATCAAGGCACAATAACACACAAACCCAATCCTTGCACAAATGAGTGACAAAGTGTTAAGTGGACACGAGTTGTGGGCCTCACCACATTGGTGCTTTGAGGCGGTAGAGTTTCTCTGAGGCTTCTATTACTTTCTTGTGTTCGTTGGCAAGAATTCCAGCCCCCAGGTAGAAACCTACATCCCAGTAATCGTGCATCTTCTCCAAACTCCCCTTTCTGCCAAGCAAACTGCTGAGAGTCACTCCTGTTCCCAAGGAAGAAAGAACACACAACAGTACGAGAGAAATCAGACACCATTTACTGACCAAAACTATAATGTCCAAACCCAAGCGTAGATGTGAAAATAACTTTAAACAAGTACACAAACAACAATAACAATATTATCAGTTTAACACAAAACATTATTGTTATTTGGAGAATTTGTGCCATGTTAGAAACATACCAATCTTTCTCAGCTCAACAGAGGAGTCAAACTGATGACCGGCAGCCATGAGAAGTACCACTGTGTTAATGCCCGAGTGCAGTGAGGGCTCCATTTCAAACGCTTTAGTATACCTAAACATGTGGAAACAGAGCGCCATCATTTTTATCACCAACGGAATGACAATCAATACGCTAAGGCTCTCTCCAAACACCTCTACACCTTATTATTTGCATATTCAAAGAAATTGATCATCTTCCATTCATGACGAAGAAAACACCCAAAAAAATATGCATGCATATGAACTCTGGATGAGCCATATTATTGTGTTTATAAGCATGCTGGATAATGATGCTTTTCATTTTCTATTTATTTAGCGGAGTGAAATTTAAAGAATGCTTGCTGTCTTGTTTATATAGATAGGGGTCATCATCTGGAAGATATGGTCCAGACTCAAAGTATATATCCAGGCAAAGTACTTTGGAGGACTAAATTGCATCAAGGGAAAAAAAAAACACACTGTAGCAGAGCTGATGAACATGAAAAGCTGACCATTATATAGCAACTCTGACTGTCTAGCCATCGAGCAGCACGGCTTGTGCAGCAGATGCTTCTTTGCAGCCAATCACGGGCATCTATGGAAATTATTTAGCTGGAGACAGCTCATGGGATCAGAGAGTAACTAAAGGATTAAAATCATTAGATCAGAAAGGAGAGAGCTTTAATAGGGTTTACATTTTGTTTAATTTGAGCTCTCTGGGCTGATTAGAATCTAGAAGACAACTTGGCTTATTTAAAAAGGTTAATGACAAAAACTATATTTAAACATGGATGGCCAGGGCGTCCGTGTTTATTCTCTCATTGTCAAATTAAAAATAGGCACGTTATTAGTCAGAGATGTTCAAATAAAGCATGATTACTGGCTGAAACATGACCATTTTAATTTGTCTTAAAATTAAAACCACTTAAAACAACTTTTCCCCGTTTAAAGCTAGCTGTTTTCACTGTTCAGTCATGTTGCTTGTTCGGACCCTGATACTCTAAACAGTTAGCAAAATTTTATTTAAACGCCCCTGATATAGTGAATGGAGACATGAGACAGATTGTAGGTAGGAAAGAGATGCACACATACCAGCAGCTGGCTTGATCTCGGCAGTGTGTATCCTTAAAGCCAGAGCTCAGGAACATGTCTTTATAAATGCGGCCACAGAGACAGTAGACATCTGAGGCCACTGGCTCTCCTGATTGCAGTATGGGCAGAATCACTGACAGGGCTCTCTCACGGTCACCTGGGTGATTCCTCCTGGACATATTAGTCAAAAGTGCACGGTTGTTGTAAAAGTAACCCAGATTAGCCAGGATTGTGACTTCTTTGTGTAACGAATAAATATGAAGGCTTACCTATTCAACGCAAATATGTACTGAAACTTGATGTTTGGCTGCATTGCTACTGCACACATGGGCAAGTCATTCAGGGTCTCCACCAGATTAATTATGGACTCATAATCCTGTGAAGGAGTCCAGTATTAAATTCCAAAGTATCAGTTACTCATTTAACAAATGGCTGTCCCTGCTGTGTTGTGAGCAGAATACAATTTCGTAATTTTGCTACAACCCTTCATTCGTCAGTTGCTCTGAAACAAATAACATTAAATCTAGAATGTAAAGCATGATGTTCTAGAACAGTGGTCCCCAACCCCTGGGCCGCGGACTGGTACCGGTCCGTGGACCAAATGGTACCTGGCCGGCCAAGGAACATTAAATTATTTCCATTTTATTTACTGTGGTGTATTTCTCTCGGGTTTGTGCGACTTTTCATGGACAAGAGGTTAAGCAGGAGCTGAGAGACGTCACCTAAAGCCGCACCAATACCGCGCATGCGCAAAATATCATGATATCGGGCCAGGTTTAGGTGACGTCTGGAGCTGAGCGGCTGCAAGCGGCAGTGGCGCTGTAGCTTTGATGGATAGAGAAGGTGTGTATCGCTCTTCTCTCTGTTCACCGGTACTTTCTAATGTTTAACAGTGCTTGGTGTACGTGTATATTCTGTTTGGTCAAATTTAACCCACAAATTAGCAAAAATGAGTACGAAACAGACGTCGTTAGAAAGTTAGAAACTCTGCCGGTGTTCTGGATTAAAGTCATGGCGGAATACCCTGAGATTGCCACCACAGCACTTAAATCCCTGTTGCCATTTCTGACATGCTATCTGTGTGAAGCGGGATTTTCTGCAGTGACGGCAACAAAACAAAACAGAATAAACTGGACATAAGCAACACATTTCAGGTGTCATTGTCTCCTATTACCCCAGATGGAACCATCTCGTTGCAAAGAAACAAGCTCAGGATTCTCATTGATTTAGCGTTGTAGTGAGTTAAAAAGGCATGTTTAAATACAATTAAAATTATTAATTTAAAGTTAATTGTATAGCTGCCGACACATACACCCACCAACCCACCCACCCACAGCGGGCCGCGGTAAAATTAACAAACATTGACCAGTCCGTGGCGAAAAAAAAGGTTGGGGACCACTGTCCTAGAGTACTACACTGACTATTCTCATACAATGCCTGGTTTGTTCACAAACAACATCATCTTGCAAATAAACACAGGACACAAATCATCTTAAAGGAGCATGGCATTCACACATACTGGCAAAATTTTGGCAACAAAAACATTTGTTTGATTGTCAACAGGATAACTGGCTGATACTCTAACTCATATTGGTTTCAGATCTTAAGGAAACAGTGCATGCAAGACACAGAAATAAAAGTTCAGATAAATATAGTAACAAACAAAATTAGCTAGATCTCTGCATGCACATCGCTTGGCCATAGTGTAAAGCCTGACCTGGATATCACGATATGACAGCAGGAGGTTCATCACTATATCAGGGCTGAGAAGCTCCACAGTGTCCAGGCGTTTCTGGATTCGATTCAGCTCCTGGCTCAGGGATTCCCCAGTGAAACGTTCACGTGCCATCCGGATCTCCCGTCGAATCGATTCATGTACATACTCACTAGAAAACAGTTTAAGTGAGGAGTTTGAGCAGCATAAAAAAGCTGAAAACATGAAAGTGGACTTAATAACTCCTACGTTTATGGCCTACAGTTTGTGGACACCTGACTAGCAAACTCATCAAACTGTGGGACTGTGGGATCCCAACTGCTGCCACAAAACTGAAAGCACTTTATTGAATATGTTATGCTGAAGAATTACAATTGTGTTTCAGCATGACAATGCCCCTGTACACACAACGAAGTTCATGAGGCACAGTGAACACTGTTGGGAATCAGACTGCACATTGAGTTCTCAGTGTGACTGAATAAATCCCCACTGCAACATTCCACACTCCTGTGAAAAGACTTCCCAAAAGAGAAGAGGCTGTTAAAGCAGCAAATGCATATAAGCGGCTATGGTTTTTGAATGAAAAGTTCACTGAGTAGAGGCGTGACAATATAGTGCGATGAGTAAATATAATAGAAAATTATGGCATATTATTTAATTATTATTTTATTTTAAATATTAAATTTTAAATATTATTTAATTGAGAATTTCGTAGAGGGATAGAATGATGCAATAACTATGCAAAGGTCTTAAGCATGTGAAATAACATGTTACAATGCATAGTCGCATTCAAATACAATAAGATAAAACAAAGTCAGCATAAGTAAACAGCACTAAACTAAGTCAATAACAGGAATGACAACCTTTAAAAACACACACAAAGTCATTTCAAGTAGATTCTGTGCCGTTCCAAAAACTCATTTCTGTAATGCTCATCTTATACAGTGACACATTGAACCTGGAGTCTCATCAAACTCTGGGCACAAGGTGGGGAACAACACGGACGAGGTGCCAGTCCATTGCAAGGCACAATCACACCCACAAACTACATTTTAAGTTGCTTTTTGTCTTAAATCAGCCTTCAAAACATCCTTGGACTGAAAGAGGAAAGCGCATCCAGGAACATGCAAACTCTCCACATGCAGGGCAGAGACTGGAATCCAACCCCCAAGCCTGAAGGTGCAAAACAAACAAGCTAACCACTAAGCCAACTTGACCTAGATTTTGTAAATTTTTATAAGAAAATTAGCTAGTAAATATGCTGTGTCTAAGCATACTGGGGAATCCATCACCGTTCATCTGGAAACTTCGACTGTCACACAGCCAGAATTAATTTTTTGTCTGAAAAGTGGTGTAACCTCTTTTTTCTAACATACATTTAATACAACAGCTTTTAATCTATTAATGCAGAAATCATTTGAGTGGACTTTTTCACCGTACTTTATATGATTTATAATTGTTTCATTGTGTTCAGTGCAACGCTACATCGGTACAATCCTTATGGAAATGCAATGTTGTCAGCAGACAACAACTTGGGGAGATGAGATTACTTAGACATAATACATGCATAAAACATATAAAACATATGTTGTTGTTTTTTTTTACTAACCTTGCGTGGATGTGCACATTGTCAAACAGCTTGACCAGCTGCTCCACTAAAGGTGTCAGAAGCGGCTCGATGGTGAAGCTAGGCTGCAGGATCTCTGTGATTCCCCTCATCAGAGTCGCATCACAGGCAAACACCTTGCCTTGAGGTGACACCATGTAAGCAATGAATGTGTAGCTCCCACATTGCTCCTGTTTAAGACAGATTCAATAAATCAGAATCACAAAGATTTATTTGTAAACTTTTTAGCTGGTTTTCTAAAAGGTCATTGCAATGTCTGTCGAATCAAAGAGACTTAAAACTGATCTAATGCAAATACCAAAACACTTAATCTATGTAAGGCAATACATTTTAAAATCACTGCAATTAATACATTAGGTCTCTACACTTAGGAGCAGTTTTATTAGATAAATATACCATACAGGGAAAATACTGAGAACTGAAAGCAGTTATGTACAATATCGGTCAGCTCCTGTAAGCCAAGTCAATCACTGGAAAGAGATCATCAGATATCCAGTAATGGTCAGACATTCTCAACACAGCAGTGACCAAAAAAAAAGTTTCCAAACAAAAAAAATCACCAGTCAACAGGGTGAAGGGTAAAAAGATGATTAACACTGATGTGTACATGGAAACACACAAACTGTTGTGTACAGTTCACCGGCAAAGTGTCCAAGAGGCGCACAAAATTTCTCTTTGTCATTGTATAAATAACAGCTTGTTCCTGCACCACATACAATCATGTCAATTATGTGCTGAGAATAATAACCCGAAGAACTCCACACTGAAGGACAAATAATTGTAGCCAATTTATTTACATGCATGTATTTGGGAGATGGAGAGGAAAACCTGGAGGAAACTCACATAGACCTTGGAAGAGCAAAATAAACTCCACACACTAGAACAAACCTATAAGTTAGGCTGTGAGACGCTGAACTACATGGAGCACCATCATGCTACCACCTTACTACTGGTCGATGGAAAACAACCTGTGATCTGAGTGGTTAACAACCTGTGCAAAGCAACACATTGTGCAAGCAGCACATGCTGACTGCAGCCACAAGGAGCCACGGTATACCTAACAAAAAGTGGATCTGGAGAGAGAAAAATATTGCCTGCCACATAGCATCTTTAGCTGACTACCATTTTGCGAACACTTTCCTTGCAGCTCCAAATGTTCCACTAAGCCCACCTTTAGAAGCTGGAGGTCATCCTCTTGCTTGTTGCAGTACAGTATGATGTTATTGGTCATGCTGAAGCTCTCCCGAACACCAAGGTGATAGAAGAGAGAGGGCTGCCTGAGAGAATCATTCATCTCAACTATGGCTACATCTACAGAAACCAAAAAAAAAAAAAAAAAAAACAGCAGACAGCAAAGGTTATCATGAATCTCCTTGAATAAATTCAATACAGTAAACATGTGCAAATCAAATTCAATACAAAGATATACAAAATACTAAATGTTTTAATGGTTAACATGTCTTTGTAATGGTCACCAATAGATTTTTAATAGACATCAACTGGTTTCTGTTTTCTTTCAGCTGGATGAACTGTGTGTGTGCGTGTGTGTGTGTGTGTGTGTGTGTGTGTGTGTGTTAGAGGGCTGCTGACCAGTTTTAAAGGAATGTAAATGCTCCACTTTACACTTTTCACTGATTCTAGAACAGCTGTGTGGTTGTTCTGGGTTTAACGTGCCTACACTTGCCTGCGTTGTAAAAGACATCCAGTGTGTTGGCCGTGGCGTGCGCGATAGACTCAAACGGGACGGTTTGGAGCTCAGCTTGGGAATCCGCACAGGCTTCTTTAACACACCTGAGAGAAAGGTTTTCCTCACTTTGTGCCACTGAGGCGTCCTCGACCACAACATAGACCACAGATAAAGCCCGACTGCGGCTGCGTGGTGAAGTCACGCTCTTGTTAGCGCTCAGCTCCAGCGCCAGAGCGTCCTGCCATAAACTTCCAGCTGAAACTCGAATGGAGTTTTTCCTTTTCACCTCATGCAGGCTCATGCGTCTGCGCTCGCTCGTGTACATCGTGTCCCGGACTCTTGATACGTTAATACGTCAATTCCATGATTTCTAACGACTTCGCGACTGCGTACCTGAACTGCGTGGAGCGATACTGTCGAGTAATTACGCAGGTGCTGTAGAGTGGGCGTGGCTTCTGTCGTCTCGTTCCCCGCCCACTTTAACTATCGCGTTCCTCCAGATGTGGGAGCGCCATCTGTAGTCAACACTTAACTGGAAACGCGTGATGTGGCCAGAAATACTCCAAAGCTTTGTTGGGTTTGCAATGTTACCACACTAACACGTTTTAGAGGCACACGGAAGCGGCTAAGTTAAATCAGTTCCTACAAATGCTGAAAAAACAATAAGACAATAAGATTCAGGGTATTTTTGCCGAGAGAGAGAGAGAGAGAGAGAGAGAGAGAGAGAGAGAGAGAGAGAAAGAAAGAAAGAAAGAAAGTGAGCGAGAGAGAAAGAAAGAAAGAAAGTGAGCGAGAGAGAGAAAGAGCGAGAAAGAGAGAAAGAAAGAAAGTGAGCGAGAGAGAAAGAAAGAAAGAAAGTGAGCGAGAGAAAGAGCGAGAAAGAGAGATTTTTTCCAATACTTTATTTGCACAAGTCATATAAAAAAGCTATCAGTGTGACTCAATGAATAAATAAATATATAAGAGTATTAAAATAATTTCAATAAATAGGGTTAACTGATAATAATAATAATAATCATTAGCTTAGCTCTGGTGTAAAGCTTAGTTCTCCAACTGAGAGTACAACAACTGGTCATATTTTTGCACAAGGACCCAGATGAGGTTGCATGGCAATGCTAAGAATTACTCAAACTGAGGATGGCCTAAGGGTGGCTTAGTGGTTAGCACAGCCCTCTCTGGTTGGTGTTTGCATGTGCTCTGTGTAAATTCGGAAGAATAATAATAATAGTAACAACCTATGATGTTCTAACAGGAGTGCAATAAAGAGGAAGAAAAACACACAGATCATGACTAAGACTATATGCTCGGGAAACATGAAGGCATGTATGCACAGATGTGCTCTTGGTTTGGCTCACTGGAAAGCACACAGAAAAGGACTGGGTGTTAATGATGTATGCAAGCTATTCAAGAGCAACAATGGAAAGAATGTGGAAGTTTTAAAGGTCACAGCAGAGAATGCCCTCCCAAGTGCCAAAGCATACAATTATTTCCAAATTGTGAAATCATGTGAAGATCATGGAAGTAAAATGGTAAATATGAGTGATTAGTTCAGAAATCACTGCCATATATTAAAATTTCTTTATCTAATCAGTTAACTGATTTCAACTAGTTAACTCAGTCAAAACAGAATTAAAACAATACGCTAAGCCTGTTGTGTGCTGATAGTAGTGAGTGGTTTTCCTTTCATTGGTGCAGGCTGGAGGTGCATCTCACAGCCTCAGCTGGTTAAGATGGTGATGGATAAGTGTTATCTAAGGAATGATCAGTCCTTTGCATAGCATTATACAATCCTGTATAATCAGGTTATTATCTTGTGTTCTATTATGCTAAGTGTCATCTAAGGAATGATCAGTCCTTTGGATAGCGTTATACAATCCTGTCTGCAAGTATTATCAACCCACCACGATCTGCATCTTGTCCAAAATAGGGTGCTTTCTAAATGTCGAATGAATGATAAATGGAATATTGTTTCTAAGTATTTCTATTTTTGATGGCCTGGGAAAACCCTTCACCTGTTTAAATGTTGACAGTCTACTATTCAGTCATGGGAAAAAGAAAGTGATAAAAAAAATGGCTTCTGGAAAAGGTTCTGCTTTTTTAGTCAGACTTCTCAATGATTAACTAATCTTGTTTATTTCATCAGTAACACCCAGGCTGCTAATGAACCTCTTAAAGATTGTCAATGACTAAGACGTCATAAAAATACAATAAATATTAAAATCAATTGTATTTTTGTTTGTTGTCACCTGAAATTATTTGTTAGTTTATAGACGTTACTGAGGATCACACAATTTTTATGTAGGCTCTGATAAATACAAGCATATAACTGAAGGAGTTTTCCCCATGATTATACTTTTCTGAACTGAATTATGTTTCACTTTTGCACATATTTCAGCAAAGTAACATTTGAAAGTTATGAAAGATGCCCTGCATACTTTATATTTCTATATCTGCCTAATTTACTTATGGAAAAAAAAACATAATTGGCAAATGTTAAGGAATTATAAGATTACAATAGGAAATAATAATAATCATCACTTTTAATAACAGCATTTAAGCCTGATCTATCTTTATATTAGGAAATTATCACTGATTAATCCAGTTAATTCAATTAGTTCTATAATGTTGAATAAATTTCTTCTCATTTAGGCAGGTTTGATAAAATATATCCAAGCTAAGAACTGGAAAATGTGATGAAGGACAGGAAGCATACAGGAATTAATTAATTTCATTTATTTAAAAGATTTTTTTAACATAATCATGTAACCTGCTAACAGTCAGTCCTGCCATTTTCATGACAATGATATCTAATACCTTTCTGACAGGTTTCACTAGAAAATGATTCAACACAGAAAACACCTTGACATCCTGCAAATTCATCTTGTCAACTACCAGTTCATTACACGTTTATGATATCAAATCTACATAGCTGTAAATGCCGTGAACACTGTTGAGTATTTCTCTAATTTCAAAATAGGTTTGTTTAATATTTCATTTTAGATCACTCTGGATAGAACACTCTAATGCTAGCTGGCTAGCTTGTTGCAAGAATGTTTAAAGTTCACTACTGTAGAACAGAACCAGCATCCACTCAGGCTACTAACTGTAAAAGTAGCTTTTTATGAGTTTTAAAAAACGTTAACAGACCAATCGAAAACAAATAAACATGTTCATGGAGACAGCAATTTTTTTTTATTTTTTTTTTTACATTTCGTATGTCTAAGATGGCAGGGTGGGGAAATGACATTATTTAACTTGCAAATTATCACTTAAGAGACACAAAGAATGTGGACTAATACTCTCCCTAGTTCTTCCACTGTGAATAACAACTATTTCTCTGGATATTCGGTGCAATAACTATATTTAATAACACCACCTATAATAATATAAAAAATGCTCCTCAGGTTATTTTTGTTATTTAGCATAGTCTCTGCATTTAATGTGATCATGATACAGTGGTAACTGAAAATGGATGAACAGATGAATAGATTAATTCACAAATGAATAAACATTGTTTAACTTTATCTACATCCATCCGTTTTCTGGAAACCTGGAGTCTGTCCAAGCAGACTCAGGACACAAGGTGGATGGGGTGCCCACCAATCACAAGGCACACAGACACACCCGCTCATGCACTACAAACAATTTAGAGATGCATATCAGCACATGTCTATGAATGGGGTGTGGTGACTGGAAGGGCAGGCAGAAGCAGAAACCATGACCCAACCCTGAAGGTAAGAGACAAACATGCTAACCACTCTGTCAGCATCCCTTTCCATATACATATTTCTGACTAATAAATAAAATCCCTTTACAAATAATATCAAATGAATAAAACAAATCAAATTTAAAACAGGCAAGTCTAAAGACACAGACATTTCTAAATCGTCCATAGTCTTTGATTGTGTCCTGTGATAGGCTGGCACCTCATCCAGTGCCCCTGCCAGTTGCCCTGGGTCCACTGGGGTAGGCTCCAGCTTCCCTGGAACCCTGTATATGTAATACTGTAAGGATGTGGATGACAACATGGGAAGTTGACAAGAAAATGTGATCTCAGGCCAGGTCCAAGTGATCTGAACCACAGTAAGAAAGTGGACCCCCCAAATTTCTTAATTGAGTTATGTGCAATGTACAAAAAAAAAACAAAAACAAAAAAAAAACAGGCAAACAAGGAATCCCGCACCTATTTCGCTCTGATACTGAGTACTGCATGTAAAAGTACTCTTACAAAAGGTATATACATGTACAGGGGTCTCTCTCTCTTTCTCTCTCCTCTAGGCGACCCCGCACACCCCTCCCTTCACTACAAAGTGCTGCACTCGCAATAGAAAACATGGCGGATTAACGTCACATTTGAGGTATTAGCCAAGTTTAAACGAGGTAACCTGACACGTTTGTCTATATACCTTCATATCACCACATTATTTAAATTTCGTATACAAAGCTCTATTACGTTTTCGAGGAAAACGAGTATATTTCTTGCTAACTAGAGTAGCCTGGGGCTGCCGTTGGTTTGCTAAGCTATTGTTGTTAGCCTAGCTAGCCCATATACAACATCTGTTATTAGCAGGGCTAGTTACCGTTGTTGTTAGCTTAGCTAGCCTGCCGTAGCTGAAGGACTGGGTTTTTTGTTAGCATAGCGCCTCCTAGCACGTTAGCTGTTAGCCTAGCTAAGTTAGCTGATAGATACTGCTGTTGTTCGCTTAGCTAGCTCTATGGCATGGTTGTTGTTGTTGTTAGCTTAGCTATGCTATCTACCAAGAATGTCCTCGAGTGTGTGACGTACCAGCATATATTACTGATGCGCACATATTACTGAACTGAATATTTATGGGTAACCTAAATATATGTTTTGATCGGTGTTTAAACCTTATATACATTTAAGATGTAATGGTTTAGATTTGTATCCCACTAACGAGTTTTAAATGAAACTTATGAGACACGTGACGCTAATAACGTTAGCTGTTTATTTTGTGAGTGTAATTCTTTTCACTGTTGATATATCCACGTTACCACATTACACATTTTATCATTTCCCCCATTATACATTAAAACAATTACTATGTTTAACTGTTAGCAATAAAACAGTAAATAAATAAATCCTTTCTTCACTAACAGCTCCTGGATGTTTGCCCTTTATTCGGTGCCAGTCCTTTGAAGTCGGTTTCCAAATGGTTCCCTATTCCCTATAAAAGTGCACTAGATCTAACGTATGAAATGAAGCCCCCTGAGCCCTATGTAGTGCACTGTGTTGTTAAATAGGCGTCGTGTATGATGATCCAGCCTTTAGCTTGCCGCCTTCCAGGGAAATAACGTTGCTGTCTGTCATTTTCTTGGCGGGGACTGAAAGCAGAGGGGCGGAAGGAGGGAGGAACTCACGGCTCCTGCGTTTGGACGCCATCCTCGAAAAAGGCGCCCTTCTTTTGAAAGGAAGAGAAAACGGAACTGAAGTGAAGGCACCGTGTTGTTACACACTGATGCAGAACTGAGGTATCGATGTTCACGTTATTATTGTTTACTAGAGGATCAGCACATATTTCTGAACACTATCCATACGCGCTTATTAGTTGTAGAACGTTCACGGCTGTTTAGATCCTTCAGCATCCTTCACTTGTCACATCACAGCCTTGGCCTGACTATACACCATTTAGTTCTCTAACATCAGATTCATTATGAAAGTAAAGTGCTTTGTTGCAGTCTCGGCGACCCACAAAGAGCAGAAACCTGGACGTAAATCTTGATTCTGCATGTGGTTGTTTCACATCTGGTGTTGTCTTTTTTCTGTGTTTATTTAAACAGGGCAATCAAAATAGAACAGAATCATGAAAAAACCAGTGCCAGCAAAAGGTGAGGTTTTATGCTTATTTATTTGTTTGTTTGTTTGTTTGTTTGTTTATTTGCAGAGATGCAGTAATCCCAACCATGGCATCCTGTGTTCACAGTAGATGTCTGATATATAGATTAACCCCATGTCCACTTGCTCCTGTATTTTAGTTTGCACTCGTACTTAAATAATTTGCTGCTGCTTGTTGAAATACAAACACATTAATAATCAAACCCGCTGCAACCCTGAGCACAGGGTAAAGCAGAAATTCAAGATGAATTCAAGTGCGCCATATGCAAACCACACAAGAACAATATACATTGTCTTGTAATGAACATGGTCTTTTTTTTAATGTCGTTTTTTTAAGATTCATATCTGACCACCAACTCATATTCTGCAAAAAAAAACACACAAAGCTGCACCCCACATCTTTTCTTGTTGGGTCCCACAGGAGTTTAGTACCAATGCTCACCTATAAGTAACATGCAAACTTTGTCAATGTGACAGTAAGATAACAAATCGTGAATGCATAATCTGATGTGATTGATGCTCAATCAAATCAACAAGTCATTAGCCTTTTAGTGTACCGTTAAAGAAATCTTATAACTGTGCGTGTTGTGTTGTCAGAGTGAAATATATCTAATGGAGACTTTTAACTTCTATATTAGTAATCGAATGGAAAGATGGCAGACGGATCAAGCATTCCCGCAGTGGGCGGCCCTCTCGAGTTCCTTCACAGTATCAAGGTACCTCAGTCGTTATAGATTTGCGTTTGCTTTAAGCTTTAAATTTTATCCAGATTTTTTCTTGACAGCTACATTATTATAGCTCTGTTATATATAGCTCCACCAATCCAAAAGACTAGTGAATTTCAGAATTTCTGCTCAAGAATGAATAAAACTCCAGTTTTATTTTCAGTTTTAAACTTTACTCCCCATGTCTCAGCAGCGTAGGTCATTTTCTCCACTTTCAGAGCCTCAGTCAAAAGGTAATGAGACAGGAATCAACGTGGAACATCGAAAACACAGAATTAGGCTTCTAAGGTTAAATATTTTCTTTATTGTTCCTCTGTAGGCCACTTCAGTTGGGATAAGTATTTGAAAGAGACTGGTGCTATAGCTGCTTCACCCCATTGTTTTAAACAGGTGAGAGTTTTTGCCTTATTCCTCAAACAGGCTTCAGTATAATAAGCCTTGCATTTTTTTCTGTACACAAGTACTTTCTAAATGGCATCATAGAGCATACCATATGCATTATTATTATTATTATTATTATTATTATTATTATTATTATTATTATTATTATTATTATTATTATCTTAAAAGATGAGAAGTAATGTTGTTGCAGAAAGATTAATACAGTGCATTAAAATTGCCACCTCCACAGAGCACTACACCCCCAGTCAATGAGTTCAAGGCAGGAATGAAGCTGGAAGCTCAGGACCCCAGAAACACCACTTCTACCTGCATTGCCACAGTGGTGGGGCTGACCGGCTCACGCCTCCGGCTGCGCCTCGACGGAAGTGACAACAAAAACGACTTCTGGCGCCTGGTGGATTCGTCTGAGATCCAGCCCATCGGTAGCTGCGAGAAGAACGGAGGCATGCTGCAGCCACCCCTGGGTGAGCAAGACTGAATTGAGTTCAGCATTACTGGATCCTTAGGGCTGACCTTTTTAGAACTGATCATTCATCAATTATGCATTTTATTGCCTTGCCATAAGAATAATGGTAAATCTGTGTGCAGTGCTATTATCAGTAGCATTAATGATAAGCTACATTATCCTCATTGTTGTAGTGGTCTGTTGGTCCTATTTTCATGATCACAACACAAGCTCAAAAATAAGGCAGACGATCCTGGTTTTGTCATTGTGGGTGTGTCAGAATTATGCTGTGTATTACTGTGACCTTGGGTGTATCCAGTCATAACCGTAAAAGCCGAATGTGTACGTTACAATGACAGTGTTGTCACTGCATTGTACGGTCAACAGTATGGTGTTTCGATAACAGTAATTTGTTTCGATTTAGTCCCCCTTTGTTGCTAAAAGAAGGCTTTATTTGTCACATATACCTTACAACGGAGTGATTTTTCCTTTTTTTCTCTCTCACATATCCCAGCTTGTTAGGACTTTGGGATGAGAGTGCAGGGTCAGTCATGCTCAAGGGCCCAGTAGTGGCAGCCGGACAGTGCTGGAACCTTGACCTGTCTGAGCAGTAACCTTAAACTTACTGCCACAACAGCCCCTCAGAATGACTTTCACATTTTTAGGGAATGCTTTACACTACATTTTGGAGTATTGTGGCCATTCAGTCACAAGAACATTAGTGAAATCAGGCAACAACAACAATAATAATAATAATAATAAAAATTTTTATTTATAGGCACCTTTATTCAAAGTCACTCAAGGTAACCATACAAATTCAAACAAGTAATAAATAATAAAATAACAGTAAACGACAATAAAACAGTGAGCTGCTCACTCTAGTGAATTTTTACTCTAAAAAAGTACTCTA
The DNA here is from genome assembly GCF_022655615.1 of Tachysurus fulvidraco. Classification (NCBI taxonomy): domain Eukaryota; kingdom Metazoa; phylum Chordata; class Actinopteri; order Siluriformes; family Bagridae; genus Tachysurus; species Tachysurus fulvidraco. The sequence goes on along the minus strand of NC_062520.1, from coordinate 15,566,447 downwards.
GTGAGTATGTGTATAAATGTATCCACCAAGATCTGTGCCTTCAGTTTGGTGTGAGGGGTTTGGGAAAAAGTTTATATTATTTATAATTATATCGGCTAAAACTGAGCGATTTTACATGATGATAATAGTAGTGTTGGTGAGTCTGTTAATTTATTATTTATATCATATATTAAATAAATATTCCGAGCATATTCTGCCGGCCTGTATCCTGGGTCACTGCTGTACACAAAATTAGTTGATGAGTTAATTAGTACAGAAGTAGAAATAGTGTTTATAATGAAATTGGCTGACAAATTGTGTGCATTCATTAACCTGGTAGAATAAACGGGAGTGCATGTTTAATGCGTTGATTGATTTTGGGGTCGAAATCATTATGCAGCTTTGACTTAGATATTAAGCAGATGTCTCAAGATCTGCTGCAGAGTTTGGAGCAAAAATGTAAGTAGTGTAGATACAGCAGTTCTTTTTGTTCATTTAAGCAATGGCTTTTTGTTTGTGATATATATTTTTTTCATCAGGGTTTCGTCTGAACGCATCGTCCTGGCCAATGTTCTTACTGAAAACACTCAACGGTGCTGAGATGGCACCAGCACGCATCTTTCACAAGGTATCAAATATGTAAAATGTACCAAAGGAGGTAATAAACAACAGATTTAAAATTTGAACAAAGTTTTTCATAAAAGATGGTATTTATGTTTTTGAATCTCATTTAGCCCCAGATTTTTTACAGACAGGAAGCCTTTTAACTCTTTCCTCAGCACAGAGGTTTTAATACACCTAATTCCAACTATTACATTTTAAGCTTCATTATTTAAATTGATATAATAATAAAATCTTTGGTAACATTGGAGCCATAGAGATTTTCGTTTCCCCGAACATTCCACTGACAGGGTAGAATGGGACTAAGCTGACATTAGTTATAAAGATAGCTGTTTAATTTAGCATCTTTTGAATTAAAGTCAAGTCATTCAACTCATTAAAAAGTAAAATAAAGTAATGTAATAACACTGATAATGGAGGGATGGGTGTGGCAGTGACTTACTGGTTTGGGCCATTTGAGTCTAGCCTCCACTTTGTGTGGGCCGAGATCTGTGCATGTTCTCCCTGTGCTTCAGGGCTTTCCTCAATGTAATCCGGTTTCCTCCTCTGGTCAAAGGCATGTGCTGTATTAATTATTAATTATATTATATATATATACACTCAGCGGCCACTTTATTAGGTACACCTGTCCAACTGCTCGTTAACGCAAATTTCTAATCAGCCAATCACATGGCAGCAACTCAATGCATTTAGGCATGTAGACATGGTCAACCAAGGTATGCAGAAGAGCATCTCTGAACGCACAACACGTCGAACCTTGAGGTGGATGGGCTACAGCAGCAGAAGACCACACTGGGTGCCACTCCTGACAGCTAAGAACAGGAAACTGAGGCTACAATTCGCACAGGCTCACCAAAATTGGACAATAGAAGATTGGAAAAATGTTGCCTGGTCTGATGAGTCTCGATTTTTTCTGGGACATTCGGATGGTAGGGTCAGAATTTGGCTTCAACAACATGAAAGCGTGGATCCATCCTGCCTTGTATCAACGGTTCAGGCTGGTGATGGTGGTGTAATGGTGTAGGGGATATTTTCTTGGCACACTTTGGACCTATTGGTACCAATTGAGCATCGTGTCAATGCCACAGCCTACCTGAGTATTGTTGATGACCATGTCCATCCCTTTATGACCACAGTGTACCCCTCTTCTGATGGCTGCTTTCTGCAGGATAACGCGCTCATGTCATAAAGCATGAATTATCTCAGAATGGTTTCTTGAACATGACAATGAGTTCACTGTACTCAGATGGCCTCCACAGTCACCAGATATCAGTCCAATAGAGCACCTTTGGGATGTGGTGGAACGGGAGATTCGCATCATGGATGTGCAGCCGACAAATCTGCAGATGCTATCATGTCAATATGGACCAAAATCTCTGAGGAATGTTTCCAGTACCTTGTTGAATCTATGCCACAAAGGATTAAGGCAGTTCTGAAGGCAAAAGGGGGTCCAACCCGGTACTAGTAAGGTGTACCTAATAAAGTGACCTAATATATATTTTATAGAAGTATATTTATTATTATTAGCAAGTTAATTTATTACAAGTATTACAATTTATTACACACATCCTCTCACAGTGGCAGTAGAGGACACGACTTAAACAGTGTTACTAAAACACACACGATGCCAAACCAAAGTTTGATTAACACGGCTCAAATTTATTGGACATGCAGCAGATTAAGAACGTTGGTCTTTTATTATACCGGAAAGATTCTGATTTAAAGTGATGAAACTAAGATCTTATTTTCACTTCAGAACAGCTAGACAAATGCAGATGTAACTAATCTACGTTTTCTTTTAACCCGCAAAACAAATACCTGTCTTTGTCTCTGTTTCCTTGACCCTCTCAGCAGGAACCTCCTTCTCCAGAGCAGAATTATTTCCAGGTGGGGATGAAGCTGGAGGCGGTGGATAGGAAGAACCCTCATTTTATCTGTCCTGCCACAGTGGGGGCACTGCGAGGTGTGGAGGTGCTGGTCACCTTCGATGGCTGGAGGGGAGCTTTTGACTATTACTGCCGTTATGACTCTAGAGACATCTTTCCTGTAGGCTGGTGCACTCTCACTGGAGACAACCTTCAGCCACCTGGCACTAAAGGTCTCATTTTTATTTATGTATATGTTTCTGCAAAGTGATGTTGAAAGCAAAGTGAGTGATGTGTGCTGTGTGATGTTTTAGTCAGCGTTTAGACATAGTCGCTTATTGCTGAAATGGGAAATAGGTTTGTAAATGTAAAAGTGCTGAAAATGGAATGAACATTATGTGGGTTGAGCACTGCGTATTACAGAACCGAACAGATTCATGTCTAACCGATGTATCTGTAGTGTATGTGTAATTACAACAGAGAAGAAATTCAGAATGTTTCCTTGTACAATGACAACAGCAGAAAGCTTTGTCGCTTGAACATTATTTTTAATCGTCAGTAGTCAGTAGCATGATGTTATAATGTGAGATTACTTCCTTTATGCTCATACAGTGTCATAGAATGAGAGAAATAAATGTCTGCACATCGAGTTATTCTAGATGCACACGCTTTCCTAACAGTTTTTAACAGTTGTTCATATGTGATCAGAACCACACACATACACACACATATGCCAGCCTTCTCACTTTTGTGTAGAAGCTCTGCATTTTAACATTGTAGGAAGCTACAAGTAAAAGAAAAATGTGCAAAAAATAGCGCAGTCACCTCACAATCAAAGGTGCTCTCAGCACTTCTCTAAGCGTTTATTGAGTCAGTCATCAAATAAAGCTGGATTGACAATTGGTAGGTGATTTGAGCTCTGTGACATTAACTGACACCCCAGGAAGCTCAATGACTTAATGTTGCTTAATGACTTTGTTGCGTAAAAAAGTTTAGAACTTTACATAGTAAATATTTGTCTAGATTTGTACTGCAAAAGGAACTAGCAGGGTTATGGACGCTCATTGTAACAAACAGAAAAAAAAATCTACACAATGAAAAGGTTGCAGGAGGTGAAACGTGTAAGTGTTTTGCTACTGAAAAAATAACCGCAGCAGATATAGAGAGAGGATTTTATGCAGGCGTTATTGCATTACGAGCTCTTGGCACTTGCCCATCTGGCACTGAGGACCACCGCTTGGTGCTCTGTGCCCAGCAGTGGGCCTCAGGTTGGCGCCTGCTCCCAGAGAGACGTGAAAAGAAAGTAGGGAAGAGTGAGAGGTTTCCTGTTTCATGTGGGTGTAGACTGATTTGTCAAAGATGGGAGGAAGAGCAGGAGTGGTCCAGAATTATGGGTGGGACTGTGCATAAGAGGGTGAAAGGCAGGACACAGGGGGCACCAAGTTCTACCCAGGAGACAGAAACAGCTCATGACAAGCAGTGAAAAAGGAGCTCAGCTAAATCTGGGACACTAGATCATTTTTGGTAAGTTCTCTGTTTTGTTGAGTGAGAGAGAATGTGACAGTATATGACAATGTATCTCTGCTTTTTTTTTAAACAATTATTTAAGCAGCTTGGAATGTGTGTATTTGTGTGTAATAGACAGACATACACATAGACACTCGAAAAATCACAGGCCAAGGCAAGTATAGGCCACTTACACAGTTATAAACCTGACTGGGGTAAGTCTAGAATAAACACTGTTACAGTATATGTTGTGCATTCATTGGCAGTGTTTTTTGTGTCCCTTCTATGTTTTTAGTCTGAATTGAATGTCATCATAAAAGTATGAGTGTTGTGCACTCACTGTGGGTAACATATGCAAATGTTGTTTTGTGTGTGTGAGAGAGGGAAGAGGCCCACGTTAGAGGTTAGATGGTGGAAAAGGACTGTGAGTCTTTGAAAAATGCAGTATTTTGCCAACACCAGCATGTACTCTGTCCCTGTGCTGGCAAACTTTTACCACACGTGTGGTGTGTAAACAAGCGTCACAGCAAGCCTGAATGCCATCAGTTGGAAGCCGGGCATCGTGTTCTCCTTGCTTTGTTTGCAAGGACTTTGTGAAGATATTGAAACTGAAGGGCAGGAAGGAAGTGTGGGGCCTGTAACACCCTAATCACACACACACACACACACACTTGCACCTATATAGCAGACCATAGTGCAGACAGTCAATCTCTCTCAGTCTGGCTTGTGAACTGGGCTGTGTGTGTTTGCGTGTGTTCTTCTTGAGTGCTCTTCGGCTTGGTGTAGACTACAAAACTGGCTGCCTCCACAGGTGTGTACAAAGTCAGTAAATGTGTTGCATTTTGACCAGCTGTTTTGATATAGTTTGTGCTGTTTTGCTCATCATGTAGCACAAATCCTTATCACTTTTCTGCATATTGTTTCTAAGCTTTTCTTCACACTAGACACGCTCTCTCTCTCTCTCTCTCTCTCTCTCTCTCTCTCTCTCTCTCTCTCTCTCTCTCTCTCTCTCTCTCTCTCTGTCTGTCTGTCTGTCTGTCACTCTCACACCCACACACACACACACACACACACACACACACACATGTGTATTTGTACAGTGATGTGAAGCAAATTGGGTCACCAATGCTCTGAAAACAAAAGCCTAGCCTGCCTTTTAAGCAGCTACAGCAGTCATTCACTATTTATTTACCAGACATGCAGATGGCGTACGTGGACAAAACTTTACATTTTGGTCTCATCAGATCACTTAATTGATTGTAGTTCCAAATTATTTCTGACTTGGAACTTTTATTTGTATGTTTTCTGATCAATCCGATGATACATTTTCTGATGTGAATGTGTGTGATACTGATTGACAGGACAGTTCTTTCACATGAAAACATGGCACAAGTGATGTTATGCCTTAGTAACATGCAGAAGAGTCAGCTCTGTCAGTATCAGGTCAGAGCTGGTTACCCAGAGCACTGTGGTCAGTCTCTTATTAAATATGGTTCATGTGGAATCTGATGTAATAACAATTACAGCACTTGTACAGGACGAAAACTAACTTTCTCTTTGGTGTTTGCAAAGAGATGTTACATGTGCATGTAACAGGAAATGGTCATAAACAGTCAGTTCCTGGAAAAGAGCAATTGCAATTGGTTTGCATTCATTTGAGTGGCTCACTGGAGTTGACTGGATGATTGTGATTAAATATTAGCAATGGTATATTAAATAACGATGTGTTGAGTTTTTATTTTCTTCTTATAAAAGAGCTGCGCTTAAGCTACTTAACTTCATACAGCTATAATTAACTACATAGTAACAAGCACTGATTAAGATTAATTATAATTAATTAATTATATTTAACCTACCTGGTAGATTCTGGTTATGACATAATTGTTGTTCTTCTCTTCTTCTCTCAGCGGGTTTGCCTAGGCCACTGGGTGCTTCGGGTGCGCTACCTGACAGCAGTGTGGAGGGCCCAGACATGCCCATGCCCCCAGCGCCTACCAGGCCTCCTGCCCAGAAGCGCCGTAAGCCAGGACGCAAGAAAAGCAAGCCATCCAGCTCCTGGGCTCAGAAAGATAGCAATTCCACTGACTTGGCCCAGACAAATCAGTCTGGAAATGGACCAGAACCTGTGAAAATCCAGAAGAAGAGAGGGCCCAAGCCTGGGAGTAAGGTACACTAAGGGCCTTTTAGGATGGAGCAACTGCTTTTAGTGCTTTAATGTAACAGTTATCAGTTTTAATGCTGAATATTAAATTATTCAGGTCGACCCTTTGTGTGGTCATTTCTTAATTGTGACATATACATCTTGGTGTGTGTTGTAGCTGGGTTGGGTCAAGCATGCTGCATGGCTGGAAGGGGCAATGGCAGGTCCTGGCAGACCCAGAGGCCGGATTCCAGCTAACTGGACTCAGAAACTTCATCAGCAGAATGGGATAGAAACCATAAAGATCCCAAAGAAGAGAGGCCCCAAACCTGGCACCAAGGTTTCCTTAATGCAGCACTCTATCATGTCATTTTTAGAGAAAGAGTTTGTCATACTTAGAGGCTTTTGCTGCATGCAAGGCAAACAGTAGTGGCAATGAGAACATATGAGGGAACATTTCTGTTTTACCATCATATCCCATCTGTAATCAATAATTCATGTCAATATTTGTAATGAAATGTTTTCAAAGGTGTCATACAGATCTACACAGTACATCCTTAATGGAGGTTTATTTTTGTTTCTGTTTGTGTGAATAAGGTCGATTTAAATCCCTCAGTAATTATGTTTTGTTATCATTGTGATCATGTCCATAAACAGAGGAAACAGCGTGTGGCTTCTGACCCAGTTCCCACATCCCCTGCCAGTAGCACTCCAGAGCCTGACACCAGCTCCGTGCCACTAGATAACGCCACCATCCCCAATGCTGCCATGCAGGCTCCAACAGGTACTAACTAATTTTCTGACCTTTGCCCTGAACTAATTTCTATGTAAAAAATCTAGTAAACTGAGAAGCATCACATCGGTTTTGCTTTTAGTCTGAATGTTCTGTCTCATGACTCCTCTAATTCTTCCTTTTGTATGTATGTATGTGTTCCAGTGTGTGTGTATCTGAATAAGCAGGGGAAGGTGGGTCCTCACTTGGACGCACGCCGTGTACAGGCTCTGCCAGACCACTTTGGCCCTGGTCGGGCATCTTCAGTGATGCAGCAGTGTGTTCAGGCCTGTGTGGACTGCGCACATAATCAGAGGGTTGTTTTCTCCTGTCTCAAACCAGGTCATGGAGGAGAGCTCATCTCAGGTCAATGCACACACAAAACTTTATTATGACTATTAATTATGACTTTCTAAACATTTCACTGTGCCCTTTTAAAATGCTTCTTCAGGTACTAATTAATAGTAACTTGTCTCTGCGCTGTTGCCCTGCAGCCCACTTTGACCAGAAGCGGCACACTCTTACACTACCAGCAGTTAACAGTGTGACGTATGTGCTGCGTTTCCTGGAGAAGCTCTGCCACAACCTGCGCTGTGAACCTCTGTTTGGCAGCCAGCCAGTGCCTCTGGGAGGAGGAGGGCACTATGACAGCCACAACTTCACAGGTCTGCACTAGAGAGATGCAAGGAAACAATCTTCTGTCCCCAACCACCTGCTTCATGCATAAAAATACCCCTCACCCCACCTCTCATCCACCTTCTATCTTTCTCTAATCTGTCCCTGTATGGCCCATATCTACCACATCTCGACTCACATGCACATTTTTAGAATATTGTGGAGTGAATGTAATACCTGCCCGTCTTTCTATTTATTTGTCTTTTTTTGTATGCTACATCAGACAGAAGGAGCATTTCGGAGTGTCTCAGTTCAGGACCAGGTCGAGGGACAAAAAGATTTCTGTCAGACTCCTGCAGCAACAGTAGCTCACTGCCACACAAAATGACTAAAAGCCACTGCCTCACATCTGAAGGTACTACATTAGTAGGCTGCCTAATCAAGTGCTCTAAGCATTATTCACCTTTTGATAACTTGGGACTTTCCAAAAGATCAACTTATCTTCATAATCAAAACTTTTGAAATCGTCCCTGTAACTGCAGCTATTTACCTAACTGAACACTGAACAAATTCATTGAGACTGCATCAGTTGTAGCTAGTGCTCGTGATCAGATATAATATCACTATTCTTATTAATTATGCTCAAGTGCATTTTGTTGAAATATCATTGGTATCTGTAGTTGTCTTTTGATACTTGGTCATTATTACATTTTGTACTGAATGTTTTCTCTCCCGTTCTAATATGCAAATTTCAATATATCGAGAGATATCTGTGTATTACAAAAATAGTTAATGTTATTGCTTGATTATCACAAGAACTATGTGAAGAATGAACAAAATGTGTATGTTTGTGCATCAACATATGCAGAGTCTTTTCTGGTGGAGAATGGAGGCTCAGAACACTTGGAGAAAACACGAATGTCCCCCAGTAAGGCTCTGGGTTTGCACCCTCACACTCAGAGCAACATATCTCAGCTGTGTCACCTTGGCTCTGCAGGTACACAGACACACACACACACACACACACACACACATTTTGTTCATCCAAGCCACAACTCTTATTTAAGATAATAATAATATAAAAAGAACAGTGCACTTTATTTGCTTTATAGAGTTCCTGATGATATTGTATCTCTAGTAAAGTCACTTTGATGGACCCGTTTAGATGAGCTCTTTTAGATAAGTAATTCAACAAATTAACCTAATTGAAGGATTCGTTTGTGTACAGGTTCAGAGCGTTTCCTGAACTCTAGAGAAAGCCCTCGGCCCAGCGGGCAGGATCCAAACCTGTGGACAGTGGAGGATGTCATGCACTTCATCAGAGAGCTGGACCCTCAGTTGGGCCCACATGCGGAGCTTTTCCGCAAACATGTACGTATGAAGTTAATGCACCAGTGTGCTTGTACCTCACTGTGGTTTGAATGTTCTGATTTGGAGTCTCTCTGTACGCATTGGCCTGTTTCAGGAGATTGACGGGAAGGCTCTCCTTTTGCTGCGTAGTGACATGATGATGAAGTACATGGGCCTGAAACTCGGTCCCGCCCTCAAACTCACCTTCCACATCGACAAGCTGAAACAGGGGCGCTAAGCACAAGAGGCTGACCCCTCCTCTGGTCCACCAATCACAGAGCATAGTGGAAATCTTAAGTCCACTAAAGCTTTACTGAAGCATTACTGTCATTGCAGTGGTCATTTCTGAATGTGTGTCTCCTTGTTCTCATTTATTTTGGTGTCCATTACATGTAGCACATTTGCCCCCGTTGTCATGATAGGGTCAGTTAACTTACGCACAGTTCTCTCCACAACATTCAGTGTTCCTGTTTTTGCCATGTCTTGAGCTATGCAGGATCAGAGCTGCATGGAAAGTAGGCAGGCCATTTTCAGGCCTCCGTTTTTTAATACATTCTTATTTTTATCCTCGTTAGCCGCAGTCAAAAAGGGCTTGGAATCACACAAACACTAGATCTGTCCCAACTTTGGGAATGGTTCTATGTCTCGCTCTGAGGCACTTTCATATCTAATATGGTACTTTATACATATCTACACATCTAACCTGCAAGTAATGCCATGATACTGCATATCTTTTGTATGGTCTTGTTTATTATGTGTTTGTGGTTAATTTGTACTTTTTTACAGTTTTATACTATATTGTTAGAGTTCATACATTGTGATAAGACTGAAATAAAAATATGAAGTCGATTGACAGATTTTAAAACTGCGTTCTTGCATCTTGTTTGGTGTTTTGTTCAAGAATGCCATTTAGTGTCCTGCAGGAAGATTTCAGTAGGAGTGCATTAAATTCATGGTTTTAAAGATGCACTAGTGTCACCTATCCATTTAGTGCATCTAGTCAACACAAGGGGGCAGCAAAGCCTTTCTAATTTCTCAGGATTTCTTTGTTGATGCATGAAAGGTGAAATATTTTCTGCATTAAAGAGCAGCTTTACCAGCCCTTATACATGCTGACATGCCATGCTTGGCCATTCACATCATGACACTTTCCATTTACTTGCTGGAAGAAATCAGGGATGAATTTAATCGTTCTGACGGCTCAGGAACGTGAAGCTGTTTACAGTGTTTTTGTAACTAAACAACAGTTAACTTTAATCTGAAGCTGTATAGTCCATATACAGACATTTACACTGTAAATATCTCAGTAAACAATGTTTGTGTTTTCATTGTAGTAATTGTGTTGCCATAGTATTAACACTACACCCCATAGCATAGTCCTGAAATCTTCAATCATGAGATACACTCTTGTGTAAAGCATAATGTGATTAGGAATAAATACAAACCGTTTTCATTTTATTTATTTGTTAAGCATTAAACACTATCTAAATGAAATGACTGTGTTTTTATACTTGACTGTTTCTTTTCCATTGTTGCATGTGGATATATGATTATATTATAGCACTTTAATTTTCCAGAAAATTAGTTCATTAATGTAACTCATTTGTTTTCAATATCATTCTGTTGGTTCATTCAACTTTTATCCTGTTAGTTTCGTTGTGATTCAGTGTTGTTTTTTTCCCTTTTGCTTAACTATCTGTAAGTCTGTAAATATACCCAAAGAACACCTTGTAATAAATGTTGGTTATACTTTGTAATTTACTTTATAAGTAGCTTTGATTTGTCTGGTCACAAACACTACAATAATGCTGACTTCCACAGTGATGATAGGCCCGTGTAACTAAGGCCGCTCAGTATTTACTCCTTGTGTAAACTGCAAATCATCATGACATTTTCTTTGTAAAATTGACTATTTTAAAAATCCCTAAATAATTATTTCACAGAAGCCTTAAAAACAGATTTGGATAATTACAAATATTAGCAGAAAATACAGTAGAGCCAAGATATTTTTGAACACAACCTAGTATATTCACATAGAATTTTTAGATAAATTCAAATTGATTTACCGTAGTCACTTTATGTCTCAGCATTAAGCTGATAATTCAGTACATGTAATCATAGCCATGGCATATACATGTGATAATACGTTTTATCTTTTTTTACATTCAGCTTACCTATATAACCATGATGAAGAAGATTATAATTGTTCTAATGTACTAAATGCCCAACCTACAGACAAAAAACCTCAAAACACATAAAAATTCCACTGCTATGGGATTTTACACAATTTTTACGTAATGTCATATCAGCACCTAACAGTGGTATACCTTCTCATAACTATTGGACTTTCCTGTAAAAGCATTAATAAGCTAATGATTAATTATTATGTACACTATGAAACATTTCAAGAAACGAAAGTTAACCTGTTGCCTTACAATGTGAGTAAACTCAACTTGAAGATAACCTTTGTTTCAACTCACAAGTGGTCAAGATGATGGATTACTGTCAATATATTTTTTTTAAATGTATAAACTTGACTTCACTTTCCAAAGCTGGCCATAACAGTTGCAGTTCACATAATGGAGCTGTAATTATATACAGTATTACAGTGTACATTGTAAGCATTCATGAAAATACGGAACTAATCGGGCAGTTACAACATCTGATCGAATGCATTTCTAGATCATATCTTATTTGGACAAAATGAGAACAGTGTAGTGAGTGTTGACAAGATATGTGTGTGTGTGTGTGTGTGTGTGTGTGTGTGTGTGTGTGTGTGTGTGTGTGTATGTATGTAGCCCTCAGATGGTGGATTAAATACATGCAAAATATTGTAAATCTCACCACATCCTCACAACAAAAAGGAAGAAACAACTGTTGTTATCCCAGCAGAATATATGTATGCTCTATCGCATTCATTATTAAGAGCTGGGCATGCTGCAGAGCCACTCTGATCAGAACTGTACCGGTGTCCCAGCATCAGAAACTGAGATACAAGGCTGCAGATTGTTCTGCCAACATAGCTGTCAAATATGATTAGCAGACGAACAAAAGTGAATAAATTCCCTGCCAGGACTGAGACCTGAAGAGACAACGAATAATCAAAAGGAATGAGAAGTCATAAGAAGCATATTAATACACAGAATTATGCATCTTAAGGTAAAACTTGGACCAGTGCGGTGATTAATATACTACATTGTCTGTTAGATTTTCATTTCTCAGATTGAACAAATTGAAGTCAAGTCTCAAACTGCCCAATACATGAATGTTCATATTGTCATCATGCTAAAGACTACTGGGGAAATTCTGCTTTTGTAAGATATGACATCCTCAATTTCTAAATAAGGCGCCCCTGTTAATGTCAGACAAATTGAAGTCTGCATGAAGTCTGAGAAACGAAGCACATCATTTCAGTGTGACAGTAATCTCAAGCAAGTTAGACATTAAACCTGCTCAATCTGGACCACATTTGTAGTTTGGCCTCAGACTGCTGATCTGAAAATCTGCTGATCTGCTTTTTCCTAAAAGTGTAAAAAAGCAAATGTTGAGCTTTGCATTGGTTGAGGATCTCACTCTGTCTTACCATGATGGTGTCAGTCAAATTAAACCACATAGGAGTTTAAAGCCAGCTCCATGGAGACACAGTAGGGTGTCTCTCACACACACAAACACGCACACACACACACACACACACACACACACACACACACACACACACACACACACACACACACACACAAATACACAAGCAACAACAAACAGTGCCACTCCTGTCTCAACCTGTTCTAGCTGGCCAGGCAGAAGTCTGCACTTCACACAGGCAACTGAATAATTTACACATTGCCCTTAACATGAAAGGCAGGCAGCAATAAATGCACAAGATGTAGGGGGGCTAAAATTCAGGCCACGGCACAGGGAGGGTGTGTGAAGACATGAATTTTATCCCCCTACCAAAATGCACATTTATTGATGCCATATGCACTATGGTCCACACTTCAAGTTCACACTGAAAAGCTAGTCATGGGCTTTCCATTTCCATTGATTATGTGACATGTCTTATCATTTAGAAAGAGTTGCTGGAACATAATGGACGTTTTTTCCAACAGGATTTGAACATGATGAGTGTCAGTGATCCGTGTAACCGATGATGCACAAACAAGATCAGGAAGTCTGGATCTTTCTTACCTCTAGACACAAATGATAAAAGGGGGCAAAGAAACCCAAGTGTGTTGCCAGTGCTGAGCACATTTTCACAGAGAAAGTGAAGAGCATGTCAATACACGCAGCTAAACCATGCCTAAACATGTATTGTAACAATAGACACTTTTCCTTATGGGAACGTCAGACTCTCTAGTTCTTAATCTTGCACCATGTTGCTGTGTTAAGATATAGACATTTTAAAAATTAAACAATGTACACAACAATGACCTTTTCATGTGAATGACATGGAAAAAATATTACATTAATGGCATTTAGCAGACAGCTGAGTGTTAACAGCCTTGCTCAGGGGCCCTGGGACTTGAACTCACAAAGTTCTAATCAGTAGCCTAACAACTTAACCACTAAGCTACCATATCCCTGTCAAACATAAAGTATGTCAAATATCACATTCATGTATTTTCTTGATACACATCATACAATGAGTACATATGACATATAGTGTAGGTTGTGTATCATACATATAGGAGTGCTAAAACATGCCAGCAAGACTGTGTAAAAAGTAAGCTGTGTAAAAAAACCTAATGCAATAATATTTAGAATGAAATACAAAAATCTTAATCTACAAAATAGAAGAAGAAAATGAAGTGATGTTACAAAATCATTGATTCCCATGGAGTGAGCTATCATGACAATGGTATTATATGTAATATCCCTTGGTCAGTCAGCTTAAATTGACAACAAAACCTGTAAAAACCTATATAAATTTTCCTATAACTGAATATCCTAGCAGTCAGTCATGTTGGCGGAACAGGAAATTACATTTAAATGATCTGAATGATTTGTTCATTTATTGATTGTGAAGGCTTGTGCTACTGACAGGCTGAATCAATGGAAAACATCATATAGCTGATGTGAAGAGCAGTGCTTTTATCATTCATCGATTATGCTGTTAAGATCATCATTGGTGCTATTACAATAGTTTCATTTAGCAGTTAAATTCAGTGACAACTTTGTGTAGTCTTTGGAAATGGTTGTGTTTAGGTGTGTGTGTTTAAAGAACGGTAATCATTATCTCTTTTCATTTATTGAGAAGAGTAGGTGGATGGGAACACCAGGTGACTCAGATAATATGTTACCTGGAAATCAAGCCCTGTGAGACTGCTTGAAAAGCCAGTGCCATTTCAGGGGTCCTCTATCTGGGATCGTATAAAACTCCGGGGTAAACCCCAGGGAGAAATCCCCAGACCATGACCAACTGTTTTACTGTTGTACTGTAACTCTGTTGATACCTTCTTGTTTCGCTATGGTTGGTTTTCAGTTGTTGATTTAGACTGAGAATGTTCTACGCACTCACAGGAAGTGTGTATAGCGGTTGTTGTGGGTTGCCCAAGAGAAGCATGAGAAAGAGAAAAACAGTCACCAGTTAACTGTAAATATCTGCTGTCACACCCTGCATAGTCAGTGTCTAGTCCAGTTCCTAGTCAAAAAGTGACACATAAAAAAGTGAACACAATCTATTTTCAGTATAACGATCATGAATAGATCAGGGTGCACAATAATTATAGCCACTGCAAACATGTTTGTCTAACCAGTGTTACGCTGAGCTAAGACAAATGCAGTGTGTAATAAAATGTTCACACCCATTTCATATCCGGCAGACAATTCATGGTTTGGGTGGGAAATGGTCATTTTAGATTCTGGGTCAACTTAGAACATAAAGGCAAGAACCGTTATATTGCCAAGCCCTGCCTTCTCTTAATTCTCACACAATTTTGTCTGCAATTTTCAAATTTCAGTGTGAAGCAAGAACAGCAGCTGAATTCCCCAGAAGTGCAGAAACTGGTGATGCAGCTTCATGCAGAAAACCCCTACCATTCACTTCAAAAGACTTGGATCTTAATTTGTAAGCCTCACACCTTGATTTTAAGTGGTTGACAAAAACAAGTAACAGCTATATAAATCACCAATGCTCTCAATCTGAAGAATAACCACACAATAGCCACAGAGATTTTGTTCCATAAATAAAATAGTTTATTATTGCTTAAAATAAATACATTTTCTTCAGACAAAAGCAAGAGGAAAAGGCAAAGGACCAATTGTATCCACCCTGATATCTAAGAAGCTATGAGCCACGGTCAGCTTAGCTTCCAAATGCCGTCCCAAGGAATAAAATGTCAAGCCAGGAAAAGTCAATTACACATAGTAAGTCTACTGTAAATGTACATTGTGACAGCATTACAGTTCATCCCTCAAGCACAACACAAATTGGCTGACCTTGGCAGAATAAACAAGCTCTAGGGTTCTAGATTCGAAAACTGACAGCCTTCAAATAAACCATCTACTTGCTTGCATGCTCTCCATGGAGAAAAGTATGTTCATTATTGGCATCTACATAACCTCTGCCCCCCCCCCTCCTTTTTTGGGAGAAGCAGGAAATGACAAAAGGAGCGTTAACGGCTTGCCATTGCAACCCCCTCCAGAAGGTCGAGCAGGACGTGGCCATAAATGGAGCCCATGCTCTTTGTTCTCAGATACAAAATGTACAGGCATGAAGAGCCTGTGTAGTCAAGGTAAGCACAGATTAACTTGGACTGTTCTTGCTGACCACTCCCACCCTCACCAACCAAACACACATATACTATTTGTTTAAAAGTAAAAACATACATTATGTGGTAATCTGCTTGGATATGGGTCACAGAGTCAAGATATACACCTAGATCATGTTTGATCAATAGAACAGATAAGTGGTCAGAAGGAACAGGATATAAACCTTTAAAATATGCCTAGCATGCAAAGGATCAGTGCACACTAGTGGCTACCATTTGGTGTCAAGTAGAAGCAGAATAAGACAGACAATATGGCTTGTGCCTAGTTTTTTTTGTAGATGCATCACTTTCGATAACATGCCTGGTTTAAAAATAAGGAGAAAGAAAAAAAATCACTGTTAAAAGGCTCTACCACAAAGGATGAGAGATGGCAACTCATGGCCTATTTATTGATTTCAGCAGCATCTGTTATTCCAGAAAATTCAGAGGAGAACATAAAATTAGGCCAAAGGAAAAACTTGGCCATCTTTATTAACAAAGGTAGCAAAGCCAAAATGTTCAACCCCTTAACCTCAAAGGTCAATGAAACAAATAAATAAAAACTGTGTGATTTAAGGCAGTTCTACATTTATGATGGAAAAATCCACAATAGATACTGGAATATATCCATATGGGTTTGATTGGTACATGTAATGAAGCACATACATAGCTGCTTAATCCAGTTAATACTGTTGGTGACCAATTCATTACAAATGGGAATCTCCCAGTTCAACACCAAACCATAAGACTGCGGAGCCTCGAGTTACACAATTTAGAAGCCCGACCCCATCCCCCAAACAAAACTGCAACACAACATCCTGCACAGAACTTCCTCAGCAAAGCTTTGCAATCTATGTTGGTACTGAATGAACATGAATAAGTTACATGTGAATGCAAAACTGACATGAGAACTAAGAGCTCGTTACAACATTGCCCCAAGCTCATAATTCGGCAATGTTGTTACATTCATGTCTGGAAGGGCAGGAGCATTATTTTACTACCCCATCCCAAAAGGGATACAGCTCTGGCTGGAGCTCCACAACTCTTTCCAGTAGTGAACCAGAAAAACATCTGCCTGTTCTTCTCTACTTTGCAGAGACAGTTCTCTCCAAGACTATGAACAGGGTAATTATCACCTTTTTACTGCATCGTTCACCGTTTCAGTGTCTCATTCTGTACGCCTCAGCAGCTGACTGTGCTGGGCTGCTGTTTGCTGACAAAGTCTGGTAGGAAATCAAACTCGTTCTGTCCCAGAAACAATTCTGGCAGCTCCTGCACTCTATCCAGTCCCAGCTCCATGACTAATGCTGTGAGAACCTCCTCATCAATCAGGTCAGCATCCATGCCATTCAGTCCCAGTGCAGGACCACCCATGTGCTGCACATTGGCCAGTTGAGCTGGACCCATACGAAACTGAGCTCCATTTGGCACATGGTGCCCATTCATGGCACTGAGAGGGTGCCCCTGGTACTGGGTATTCAGTTTCTGCAGGTGCATGCTAGCCATTAGCTGCTGAGAGATTATGCCAGGAGACATGTACTGCTGCTGTTGCTGCTGCTGGCCTTGATGATGCTGCTGGTGCATATGGTGCTGTTGGTGTTGCTGACCCTGGTTGTTGTACATCATAGTGGCTGACTGCATTTGGTGATGAGCCATCGCTCCTCCATTCATCTGCCCATTCATCGCCATGTTGGGCCGCTGCATGGCTCCCTGTGGCCCATAATGCATCATCTGTCCATTGGGCATGGCTCTTAGTCCAGGTTGCGGAGCATGTTGTTGGCCATTCATGCCCATTCGGTAACCATGCAGGTTGCCATTCGCCTGGCCGTGGCTCATGGGCATCATCATGTGCTCTGCCATGGCTTCTCCCTTCCTTGAAAACAGAACACAATGTTACATTTTAAAAGGAGTATTTTGTTAACAGGAATTTAAAAAAAAAAGGAAAAACAATAAACCCCAAAAAACAATAGTTGATTGATTACCATCAACTGCTAGTCAACAGCAATTGTTAAATGTCCAATGAAAAGGGTCTGCCCAAGGCGTTAAACACCCCAAACAAACCAAGAACACACTAGTGTGTTTTCATTGGTGCATTAAGACTACATAAAGCAACAATCACCACTTTAAGCCTAACCCTAAGCAGACTTATACAAGGACAAAACAAAACTAGAATTTACAGATCTGAGCTGTCTTAATAGTCAGAGCACTGGATAACCAAACGTAATCCTCTAAGACATCCTGCTAGAATGGCTCCTCACTGTGAGCACCTTTCCCACTGCAGAATAGCCAAGGTGTCTCTCTCTCTCTCTCTCTCTCCCTCCTTTTCCAGCTGGATGCCCATAACTGCCACTCAAAAAACACCCCTTAAAATATCAGTGATGCAAATCCAAACCACTTACTCTTGGTCTGATTTCTACACTAACACCACTCTTATGGACACGTCTCCATAAACAGACTGGATGGTAAATTTAGAATACATAAAGGAACAAAAGAGTGCAGTTATCTGATTCGACTCCAGTCCCAGACAAAAAACATGCTCCTCGCTCTAACATATGCATGATCACATGAACTCAATAATAGCATTATACAGGCTTGGGAAGGTTAAAAAAAGCGCCTATGTAACCCAGTGAAGAAAGTGAGCATTGGAGCGAACAATAGAGCTGAGAGCTCGTGTCCTGAACCAGCTCCATGTTTCACAGCCATCACAAATGTGCTTACCTTTTAAAATACAGTAATTTCCCAGCAGCACAGCAAACCAGCCCTGGTTTAACAAAGTGAAGCCGAGATCCTTGAGATTAGCGTTTATATTCCGATGAGGTTGAGCGGCATAGTACACCGCTCCGGGTGAAGTGAATGAGTGTGTGAATGTATTTAGTGGGTCAACTCGGGAATTATATGCTGCCTGAGTGAAGAGGGCGGAGACTTTGTGTGTCCTTCGTTCTCATTGGCCGTGTTGCAGTGTTATTGTGCAAAGAGGGTTTCGGTGTTTCTTATGAGAAAGCGAATGATTTAGGACTCTAGTACAGACATGTCAGGTGTATTGTTATTATTTTTTTTATTATTATTATTAAGTAGGTCACCAGTCACTTAATAGCTTAAGAATTATTTTACAGTTATAATTTTATAAGCACACAAATACCATTATTGTTTACACATTTGTGAAATTTAATACACTTAAAATATATTTGTATGTGTTATGTTCATTTCTTCCTGGGTAAATTAGACAGACAGACAGATAGACAGACAGATAGGTAGATAGACAGATAGATAGATAGATAGATAGATAGATAGATAGATAGATAGATAGATAGATAGATAGATAGATAGATAGACATTTCTAGAATACTATAGTTTCCCTGATGCCCAAAACTAATGCTTTTGTTTACTGGATAAAAAAACATTGAAACTCTCAACTAAATTTAGATCTTTGAAAAGTTTATTACACCTGCCATTCAAAACTGCAATTCACTGATAAGGAAACATGTTTACTTCATGCTGACTGAAATTATCATTCTAGTGTTGTGGGCATTTTAACCAAGTTGTATGAGAAGCTATGAAGCCAATACAAAATGATATAGCTTACTATCTGCTACTGTTAAAAACAAATGTGATAGTCTGCAAGCACAACCTTGTACAATACATAACAAGGTGATAACACATGCTTTAAAACCAGGATGTGCCACTCTGTAAATCAGTAACCAGTTACCACAAGATATCGAAAGTGTAAACAGCATGGATATATTGCTTTTCTTTTCTATTGCTAAACTACGTTTCTAATTTGTTCCAACCTATGTAGGTAGATCAGCAGCTACATTCAGCACCATATGCTTCTTTTTGCTTATCTTTTCATTTTGAGAGTGAGTGAGTGTGTTTGTGTGTGTGTGTGTGTGTGTGTGTGTGTGTGTGTGTGTGTGTGTGTGTGTGTGTGTGTGTGTGTGTGTGAGAGAGAGAGAGAGAGAGAGAGAGAGAGAGAGAGAGAGAGAGAGAGAGAGAGAGAGAGAGAGAATTTAGCAGCTCAGTGGAAGTCAATGTGACCTACTGGTTTGTGCAGTGTTTGTGATGTGGGAAAGAGATGGAGGTGTGTGTGTGTGTGTGTGTGTGTGTGTGTGTGTGTGTGTGTGTGTGTGTGTGTGTGTGTGTGTGTGTGTGCGTGTGTGTGCGTTTGTGTGTGTTTAGGGGTGTTAGTGCTATTCTGAGCCACTGACTGCTTGACCACTCAGCCAGTTACCTCTTTAAGACATGAACAAAAAAAGTTGTTGCATTGTTTTAAGAAATGTATATCACTGAATCACTGAATACATTGAGTAGTTGATGCACTTATATCTGATGTCAATCACACAGAACTTAAAATATTGTTAGGGCTTGTCTTTCTGGTAGATCTTTGAATCAACATCCTGGTGTGAGCTTAAAGGCTCTCTGTTTACCCAAAGCTCAGCATTGTTTAAAGGAGTGCCACCAACCTCCAAGGTGCAGTATCTCTCACACACATTAGCATCTGCATTGTGTAGACTTGTGCCCTAATTTGCATGGCAATCTGTTCAGCCTCTGGTGAAAACCCGGTCTTACAGCAGGGTGTCAAAACATGTTCCACCCTATTAAGATTCCAGCATATTTTATTTTGTCATATCATGTACTGGTCTTTTAAACAAAGTTCACAACTCAATATGAACTAGATCAAACTAACTAGCCCGCATGCAGAGGTAACCTAAAGTATGCTAAATGGAAACAGTAGTTGCTATAAGAGTAGCTGCAATCAATAAATCAATAAAGCTACTACAGTTGAATAAAAGTGACAAGGTATTGTGTGATACATTAGGCTTTTTTCACAAAGAGAATTAGTAAGCTAGCTCTAAATAAAAAAGCTAAGAGTTTAAGAAAAGCTCATTAGAGTGGGAAAAAACGGTTTCATTGTGTACAACAAAACTAGTTAGCTAAGTATTCTAAAGAATCTAACTAGAACCAATAGCTGTGAAGAAAGTTCTCTCTATATCTGGTTTTTTTTTTATAATGATGATAATGGTTTACTGTTTTACATGTTAACTGGAAAAAAGGAATATGGTTTGTGTAGTAATTTAGATGCACATTACTGTCAGCTGAATTTCAGCAGTTTAAAATTTAAACTGCATCTATTTAAAAAAAAAAAAACTGCATCTATTTTAAATCATAAGTAGCCTGACAAGTTAGAATTGCAAACTAGCTTCCCCAAAAATTGCTAGCAGTTTTAGCTACTTAATTCCTGCATGCTCATAAACCATGTGTGGCATTTTTGCAATGAAACTACCTGTTTCTAAGATATGGTCTATGGGAAAATACACAATAGGAGTCCTTTATTTACCTATTATTGCAGACCCCCCATGGATATGAACATAGGCTTACTGTTTATTGACATATAAATATCAACATATGATTATCTAATCAGACAGGCAGTTTTATGTCTACCATTATTATACCTTCCCATTGTATCATGTTAGTTAGCATGAATTTGTATTGTGCTTGTTGTGCCATTGAGACTTATTTAACCCTTTCGAGATGCAGTTAGACAGAGCAGTACTTGCTCTTTCCCAAGGCTCTCTTTTTTCCTCCCCCACACCTGATTAACAAAGATACCAGAGTGTGGAGGAGGGGCAGGCCAACTGCCAACAGGAGCTGCTCAGCCCTGCAGACAGGGATAGAACGCTGTCTCTCTCTCTCTCTCTCTCTCTCTCTCTCTCTCTCTCTCTCTCTCTCTCTCTCTCTCTCTCTCTCTCTCTCTCTCTCTCTGTCTCTCTCTCTCTCTCTCTGCTCCGTGTGTCTCTTTCCGAGTAATGTGAAAGGCATTCTCATTCTCTGTTTCTTTGTGCCACGTTTAATGAAACCTCACTCTCATCTCCACAAACAGTAACCCCGTGTATCAGATTTAGTGCTCGTGAATGTCCTTGTCTTACATTTGCATGGGTTTGGCTTGTCCTTGACCTACACATCTGTTCCCAGAATCAACCATTGGTACAGTAAATTAAAGTGAAGCCTTGTCACTCTGTGGTTTTAATTCAGTGGGGAAGAAACACTTCTTTCCCCTCCCCCATTTACTGATCTCATTACCCGGGTTTGTCCACGTAGTTACCTCAAACATGACCTCATGGACTTTCTCAGTTGTCCCCTGATCTAGCGTGTTATTGTGAAACAGTGTAGCTCAGAAGAATATTGTTGGAATGCTGTTGGCTCATGCAGCCATGTTTATGGAAGAGCTAGGAGTAATGGTCCGTATTTGTGTTCCTTACCCTCTTTGGAATGCAGGCATTTCTTTGGCATGCGTCACTAAAAGCTGGCCAATAGCATGGAAAGAATGGAGCAGCAGCACAGGTCACATTGGATTAGGATGATTCGGTCTGTGGCAATTCTATCTTTGAATTCCAGCTGTATATTTGTTAGTATTTGCTTTCCATTTGTGTAAATTTGAATTGTCTCAATTGCATGCATTGGTTTGTTTGAAGTAACCAGTGTATTTATATTAACTTATAATGGCATTTATTTATAGTATTGATTGATCAACCCATTATGTCCTGATTCCTCAAAATGCCATACTATAGGGATTGGGAATGTGATATCATGACGCATTCTTATGGGTGATCCACCATTTTGGATAGAGTAGATGACTAGAATAATTATGTAGTTCATAAGTGTTCATACAAACTGGGTGCTTGCAGTGTTTTGATTATTGTGGAAAGCCTTATTTATGTTATAAACTGGACACTAAAACGGACTGTCATTTTACAGATGTCTTGAATGGAGCTAAAACTATGGAATCAAGCAGTGATATATGTTGATTTAATATGTAGGCTTTTAAATGTAGGTTTGCATACTTAAACATATACAGTATGCTTGTTTAACTGTCAGTAACTGTCAATAGGCACTCAAGATGTCAAGAAATGTAAGAGGAGGTACTATATCCAAAACATATTCCACACAGTTACTAAGCCACATTTTGTCAATCTATTGTTGTTTGACATTCATCTGAAGTTTGCTGTGACACAACTCTTGTTAAGCTTTAAGCAAGACCTAAAAGACAAGTCTAAAACTCCAGAATAAAACATCAATCTCTTTAAGCTCTCACAGTGTGTGTCAACATGTTTTTGGCTGGTAAACAAAGAGCTAACTCTATGAATGATCCCCTAATGCAGCTCGACATGATGTCAATTCCCAAGTGCACATTTGAGGAACAAGGCACTTTTGCCAAATAGAAACCACCTTGCTTATTCCATCCTTCTGTCCTCCACTCAAAAACGGTTTCCTTTCTGTTATACAAGCATTCACTGGTATAACCATGTTTTGATTGTTGCCTACACCCACACCATGATTCATTAGAAATATCCAGTAGCTTCATGGAAAATCCCTCAAATTTTGTACAGGTGTCATCATCGTTCTGAAAACATATGCCGTTGAAACTATTCTGTAATCTATTATCCACCAGTATCTACTAGAATTACCATGTATCATAGATATTGAACAAAGGTGTTGACCTAATTGCAAGAATAGTGTTCTCATGTCTCACTGAAACAACACCACACCTGCTGAATGTCAGTGAGCTTTCATTCCCCCCTCCCCAATAAAGTAGAATCTTTACAGAGTCTAGTGCCTTGGCTGTATTTTAGTCTCCAGTGATAAAGCTCACAGAGCCTCTTCGTTACAAAATGTAGTTAAGTACAGACTGCAAAATGAAATCTGGAAAATGCCTTGAAACTGAGAACTTGTGTCACAGTTTCTCCTTTATTTCCAGGATACTGACATTTTGCACAGCTTGCATTTTCGCTTCCTATAAATATGGAGCAGATACTTTTTGGAAATGTACTTTTACTTCACCATAACTGCATCACAGCACACAATTGAGTCTACTCGGTGGTAAACTGATGACATTAAAACATTAACCTGATGCCTGAGCTGGAGCTTAACTGCATAATGACTGATGTTGTGGTAGTTTGTGGGTTAGTCTTAAAATTGTTTGTGGTACAATGCTTTTTGGAATTCAAACCCATACCTACTCCATTATATTATTATTATCATTATGGTTTGGCCAATAAATTCACCCATATTTCTGATGATCAGAGAATGAGTCCCGGGGTAGACCAGGGGATATGTGTTATCAGGAAGAGACTGTTGGGGAGCTGCTGGGGGGATTTAGGACCCTCAAAATGACATTATCTTATGGACTTATTTGCTCACATATAGTTTGTCCCACGCTTTAACACACTAATTATATAAAGTTTCTGAACACATGGAGTTCGCCGATTAGTCCACAGATTAGTGAGCCACAACTGGGCATATCAATATATGTGACTAAAACTGTCAATTTTAAGTTATGACCAAAGAAATATTTCACATTGTGGTCTTTTTGTGATCTACAACAGTACAATTGGACCAAAACATCATACAGAATAAAGGCAGCTTTAGATTGATAAAGAGTTTGTACTTAAAGAGTTCATTTAAATAAAAATCTAAAATACTGCATATTCAGAAACTGAGTGGCAGTGTATATAAACACCTTTGCTTGTGTTGTATCCTGCAGTCAGCATTAAATTCGTAAAAAGCCACATTGCTTTATAACTAAACACATTTCAGTGTGTTTTCCACACCACCTGTGTCTCCTGTTCTTATTCTATTTTTCATCTGCAACAAATTGCACCACTTCTGCATGATCTTTGCTCTCCTATAGTGCAGATGACAATTACAGCTGTTAAACCAACATGAAGTGGGCCAATCCTATGTAGCCGATGCTCACCTGATATTTACAGTGAATGTAGATTAACCAGGATGCCTGCTGGGTCACCAAGAACGTCTCTCATTCATCCATGGCACAGTGCCAACAATACTTGAGGCGTGGGATGGGAACATTTGCTCACAGCACTCTATAGAAGAGTGTTGTGGTATATTGGTGTGAAGTCATAAGCAGTAAGAATGTAAACAGTACATCACTCTGGTTGGGTCAGATTTATGTGTCGCAATAATGGTTGTTCAAATAAGACAGCAAGTTAAGACTCAAAACACACCGTTAAGATGCAATGAGTTTTCACATTACTCTCCAAGGGCACTGACATACCAAAAGAACACACCCAGTGTGTACCTTCTCTGACAATTTGCCCTTTAGCAAAAAGCATGAAATTATACTTGATATCTGAAAGGTACTGTATGTACAGTACAGTCTTTGTCTATGGGAAAGTAAATAACTCTCCATACCAGTAGGAGGTAGTAGTATGTATTAGTTATCTTAAAAAGAATACAGGAATAACTGTGAATGGTGAAAAAACAAAAAGATGATGAATATCCGAATCTGAATAGCCCCAATACCAAAAGAAGTAGTATATCTAAATTCTCATTATTCATAAATCAGTAGGTGAGAAATACCTGAATGACCTACTGTTTCCAACGATATTCTGAAGTACACACTGTGCTATCCAATGACGCAATGGGACTGGTGGGGAAGAGCTGTAAGAATCAAAAATACAAAGACTATGTCAGCTCTTTTTAGCTATAGGTGCTATATCTATTAAACAATGTTCCTTGTGGTTAAATTGTACTTGTTTAAATTCCTGATGCAAAAATGTGCATCTTTTGGAAAATAAATGTTTTAAAACCCTGGTTATTATGACATCATAAGTCACATGGCATTGCCAACATAGTAGATGTTCAATATGGCCAGATTGAATTCATACTACACACATGTACTGGTCAGTACATTATGTTTCAACGAACAAGCAGTAGGCACTGAATATGTCACATAACAGGTTTTGGATGCAAGCAAAGCCTATATCCCAAATGATATATGACTAAAATAAACACATTCAGTTTGTTGTCAAGAGTATGTTTACTAATGTTGAGTATAAGTATGTTACTTTAAAGTAATGTGCACTTTACTGTGCCATTATGTTAAACAGAAAGTAGGGAGCAAATATAGTGAACAGGAAGCCATTTGGGATGTGGTCTACCATGAGGATGGACAGGTAAGGAATGTAAAACTGAACTTAATATCAGTAAAATTTCAAATTGTAGATTTGCCACAAAAAGTGGAGATGGTATCAAGCTGATTTTAATCCACCAATGTGTTCCATATCAGTTCCAGGGCAGAACTGGCTTTCTACAGGGAAAATCCAACCAGAGGCCTCACTAAACAGAGATTATATAAATGATCAGTATCTTTATGATTTCTTCAAATGAATGTCACAGAGAAATCACCCAATTCCATGTTAGCTGTCAAAACCACGCTGCAACTAGGTTCTGTAACACTGTAATCTTATGTACATTCCATTGAGTTTTACTGAAACTAGAGTGTGACTTACATGTTTTCATTTTTTGTAAGTGGGTGTTGGTGTATTGTTCAGGCAAAGAGAGTTTCTATAAATAAGCCGAGGACTTCCTCTCAGACCAATGACAGGGAAGTGAGGCTGCTGGATTTTCACATTAGGGGCAGGGGGAGAGCTGAGTAGGAGGAAGAGAGACTTCAGTCTTCGTATGGGGATTTTGCAGTGCACAGAGAATGGCATTTGCTGCTCTTGAAAGTAATCAGTAGTCATTCTTTCTGTTTTTGTTCCTGTTTCTTTCTTAAATGGACTAAACAATCGGCATTAAGTCTTTGTGCCCTAGTGATTCCACAACTGAAGTTTACTAATGTTGTATGATCAAAAAAGGAAAATGTAATGTAATAAAAGTTATATATATTATTGAAAAATCATATTCATTTAATCACCACTGTGTCCACAGGTGCTGTATGTACCCCACACCAGGCTTTTTTTCCATTCCAAAATGCTGAAAGTTTCATTGAAAGGTCACTTTGTACTTTCAAAGACTGGTCACAGTGGTTATTACCTCAAATTGTCCGATTATATCAACAGCTATCTCAGGACTCAGTGACTTTCACTTATAGTTTATAGCTTAGGTTTCTCAGTTACTAAACCATACCGTGCTTGTATCAAGTTGAGCACTATGTTTCCCTGTACTCCACGCTGAGGTGATGGAGGTCCCCTTTATTTATGGATTTTGGAGACAGGGCCATCAATCACGCTCTCTCAGTGGCTGCAGGGCATGAGCCAGTGGATCAATACCCCACCCCCTTGCTGTCACAAAAGATTTAGTCTTTATCCCAAACTGGCCCAGAATACTGAAAGAGTAAAAAAAAAAAAACACCCCTGAAATTCACAGAGCTGTAAAACATTGGAGTGGCAAACTTTAGCAATCAATCACTTCGGTAAAATCTAGAATGTGATGTTGTGGGGAAACACCTAACAAAATCCTGTGATTTAGAGATAAACAATTTTGGAATTTTTAGTAATACAATTTACTGTTTAAACTATTATTTAAAATGGAGAATTAGCACTTCTGCAGAAACCACTAGAGTCAGTTTAACTTGCTTTCCAGTATAAAAATAGAAAGTAAAAACAACTGCTCACTCTCTCTGCAGCTTGTGACATCATGAGGCTTTTGCTGTTTCGATGATATTTGCTTATGGATTGCTTAACACGATTATTTTACTGCAAGCTTTATAAATGTTGACTTTTGGAAACAAGAAAATAAGTATTCCTAGATTCGCTTAAGATATTTTTATGCAAAGTGTTGCTGAACTGAAACCTGCTAGTTTTGTTCATCTCAGGCATGTGGGTTTTTTTGGGTGATGTGTGCCATCATACACTTTAATGGCTCAGTGTTCTTCTCTCTGCATATTTTCCCACTTATGTGAATTTGTTGACATTAGCTGTAAGGAACTGGAGGTTGAAAGGGTTGGGTGAGAGTCGAGCTGTGCATGAATCTTTTATCGTCTCAGCCCAGTTAATAATGAGGTGGCTGCTATTACATAATTGGTACTGAAACTGAAGAATAGTCTACAGCATATGGGAGAAAGAAAATGAGAGACACACTGTGAGAGTGTGAGTGAAAAAAAAAGAAGTGTGAGGAAGAAAACAAAAGATTGTAATGGACACTGTAATTTGTATATAATCTTCAACCCTGATGTGCTGTGTATTTACTGCAGAATTGTTCGTGATGCAGTCATTCTATATATAAGACAAGATATATATGGAATAAGTGACTTCATTCAAATTCATTCATTCATTCATTCATTCATTCATTCATTCATTCATTCATTCATTCATTCATTCAGACAAGGTGGAAATACACCCTGAATAAAAATCCTATCCATTACAGGCCCCATGTGCACATATTTACACACTTATTCACCATGCACACAGATTTACACTATCATTCACACCTTGGGAAGTTTTGCATTTACAATCCACCTATAATAGCATGTATAATAGCATGCTCCACATAGACAGTAACCCAAACTCAGGATCAAACTGGGTTTTTGTACCTTTAGCATAGTTAGCATCATTCACAAAAATACTTAATTGTACACTGTTGGAACTTAAGTAATTAAGTAATTAAGTAATTTGGCCTACAAAGCCAAAAATGGACCAGCTCCCTCTTACCTCAAAGCCCTCATCATTCCTCGCACTGCACCCCGCACCCTCCGATCTACCAGCACTGCTCGACTGGTTCCACCATCTCTCAGGGTAAGAGGCAAGTATACTACAAGACCCTTCTCTGTACTGGCACCAAGGTGGTGGAATGAACTTCCCCTAGAGGTCCGGACAGCTGAGTCACTGGCTATTTTCAAGCGGCGGTTGAAGACCTACTTATTCAGGAAACACTTCAACTAGCACTTCTTTCCTTATCTTTTGCATTAAAAAAAAAACCCTGAGACTTTTTCATTGTAACTTTGAACAAATGTTTTAAACTCATGGTATCTTAAGTACGTAACCTAGTAAACCAGCATTAATGTGTTCAGTGTTAGAGATTTAAGCACTTATGTACGTCGCTCTGGATAAGGGCGTCTGCCAAATGCTGTAAATGTAAATGTAATTATAGGTCATATTTATTTAAATGTTACTACAAAGTAACTGCAATGAAACTAACAGGCGAAAATCTTGGATATGTTACTCAAGTCTTGAAATATTCAAATCCTGGGTTTTTGCCATGCTGAAATATTCGTCACACTGATCTAGCTAGCAAAATAATATTTTATTGCCATGATTTGGACCAGACACAGGATCATGGTGTTAAATGACATTATTCTGCAGAGAAACCCATCTTTTATAAATTAGTCATTAGCCTATTAAGTTTATAATAGAGATTTAGCTTGGTGTGATTCCACCATGCCAGAAAAATCTGTCTTTAATATTTCAAATACAAGAGCACAAAAACCCCACCATGTAAATGCTCTCTTATTTAATGAAGCATTTTGAAGGGCAATAGCTGGTTTATTATATCCAGCCCTGAAATGTTGCTGCCTGTTTGTGAGATGTGATCCTAAATCAACAAGGAGCTGCCTTACACACCTGACAGGCTTTTGTCACATAAACAAACTAAAGAACAAACCAAAGAGCTACATTCTTGATTCCCCTCCCCCTTCCCTCCTCAAGCAAGAACAAACACTGAACTGCTCTCACGTAAACACACGTAGCATGGTGGACTGCCTGTGCCACGTGCTTACCCTCATCCATTGTTTTGTGTGTGTGTGTGTGTGTGTGTGTGTGTGTGCTTGTCTGCATGTGTATCTGTGACTTGTGGGGTTGGAAGGCATTCTAGTGGGTGCTCGGCTTCCCTTGGCTCCTCCTGGCATCTGTGAGTCAATTAGCTGACTAGAAAGAAAACATCCATCCCCCACATCAAACTCTCTCTCTCTCTCTCTCTCTCTCTCTCTCTCTCTCTCTCTCTCTCTCTCTCTCTCTCTCTCTCTCTCTCACTCACTCACTCATTCTTTCAAATCAAGCTTTTTCAGTAAAAATTAGTGAATAGCATTAGACCATTAGTATATTACATATAGTTATTCTGTGGACTCTCTCTCTCTCTCTCTCTCTCTCTCTCTCTCTCTCTCACACACACACACACACACACACACACACACACACACACACACACACACACACACACACACACACACACACACATTCAGTAAGTAGCTTCACCTCAAGCTCTGTATAATCTCAGTCATATTTACTCAGCCTGTATCAAGTAAAACAACCACATTACTGATTATCAGCAAGGCTTTGGGTGCCAATTTTTAGTTTGTGGGCCACGGAGTGTCTTTCCCGCAGAGACACACTATCCTAATTAGGATGGTTAATTAACTGACGCATGGACAACAGCATGAATAAAAACCAGAACCTGCTGTCTGTTCAGTTGCTTCAGGGCTGCCTCTCTAATGTTAAGTCCATATTCATCTTTCTCATTTGATAACATAGCAGTAACCTTTTATATATCTCTCTGGGGTGGTTTGAAGTGCAAATGTTACTAATGAGTCAGACCTATGGGACAAACATAGACACAAATAAACACGTGTGTGGCCTTAAAGGGATACTCCAGCATTTTTTACTCCCATGTTTTTTCTGACCACTACATCAATAGTGTATATGTAATTAACATGGAGAAGAATGTCTGTGTAGTGTGAAAAGAACAGGGAGAAAAAAAACTTAAAACCGTTGAATAAAAAAGTCTTCAGGGTAATTCACATATGGGATGTGTTTCTGATGCATTTATTTTTCTGACCCAAGGGAAAGCATACACATGACTATAGAATGCATGACTTTTAAACTACAACATCTACAGGTTCTTCTGTAGTATTATCTTGACCAGTTAAAAAAAAAACAAGATTTAGAGTTTAATTTAATATCAATGAAGAATGAAGAATTCACAAAAATTATCAAGATGTGAAAAAAATGATGACCATTGCTACAACATGAGGAACACACTTTCCACTTTGTGTTTGTGTGTGTGTGTGTGTGTTTGTGTGTGTGTGTGTGTATATACTTGTGTGGTGTGTGTGATGTTTGTGTGTGTGTGTGTTTATGTGTGTGTACTTGTGTGGTGTGTGTGGTGTGTGTGGTGTTTGTGTGTGTGTGTGTGTGTGTATGTGTGTGTGTGTGTGTGTGTGTGTGTGTGTGTGTGTGTGTGTGTGTGTGTGTGTGTGTGTGTGTGTGTGTGTGTGTGACCACATGTGCTATATTGAGTAATGCTCCCCCGCTGCAGAGTAGCAGCTCAGGGTGAACACACAGCAGGACCAGGCCACTGCCCACCAGAACACAGGCTGCATCCTGTTTTTTTGCTCCCCCACACCCTGTTGTCATTCTCACTAGGAAACTGTGGGGGAGACTCAATGCAGACAACATGCTGTGACTGCCAAAAGAGTGAGAGGAGGATGCAGAGCAGATTAACTAAATGAAACTCATTTTAATCCACCATATTACCGCAGCCATCCACATTTCACCATGCCTCAGTAGTAGGCAGGTTTTATTTTCATGTTGATGAAGTTCATGATGTCATAACATTTTGGTCAATAGATGACAGATCAGAAGCAAACGTTAGACAGACTCAGCTTTTGTGCTAGATTCTAATCCTTAGCTCAGAAAAGGGACGAAGTAGGAGGCACTCAAATTGTTCTGTTATGCCTATTTTCCCTTTCACTTTAACATCCTCTTTCAGTTCCTCATCTCTTCTGCTGTTCACTGGTGAGGGTTAAGGGTGTGTTTATTTACACAGGAAAAGTATATGGCAGAAGGCCAATGTGAAGAGAATGGACAGGAAGAAGAGCAAAGTCATCATCATTTGACTACCATGCTGCACTATCAGAAACATTTGTTCCTGTGTGGACAATAATGACATTATCACCAGAATGGGCCTCTGTTGCTGATGGCCTTTTCTCGAGATTCAGGGAACAGCTTGATGTTGATAACTCACCCATCAAGTCATGCATCACAACTGAATCAACAGATAAATTTTCAGGTCAATGTGTGTTTTTTCATGTGCACTTTATGCTGTTGTTGTTTCCTGCGATGTTGGTACATTAGTCATTTGAGTACAGGAGGTAAATGAACATTTTGTGGTCAAAATGAGTTGCACTTGTTTTGCACTTGTTTGTGGGATGAATTGCAAAGGTTTCAAAATTCACAAACACTGACAGGAACCAAAAAGCAAGCAGAAAAACATTTAACAGTTACACTACTGTTATCTCCTGAGGTGCTAAAACGAGACTAGACAGAGAACGGTTCCTTGTCTGGAGTGTTGCCTTGTCTACATGCCCAGAAATAGTTCTGATGCCATTTTAAAACAATTAAAATAATATGATTTCACTTTTCTATAATTTTTTTTAGCTGTTACATTATTATTATTATTGGTGCAGCTTGGTGCAAAATATTTGAAGTGATACAATACCTTTATTTATTATTTATCTAACATACGCTATGTGAAACCTGATGCAGTCTGCAGTATTGCTGTAGTCTTATTTATTTTTCTTGGGGGTATGCAAACTTTTCCATGCAGCTGTATCTATATATTTTTCTGATAAGATAAAATTCAAAGAGATCTGTCGGTTAAAGACTCACAGACATTAACTTGTCGCTCTTGTCTTCTTACTTAAGAATTCTGCATAGTGGAATGAATATACTGTTTTTATCAAGGTTGACTGTCATACATTTGCATTGGACATTGAGGAGTATTAGCTGTGTTCAGACTGCAGCCAGCATAGACTTTCCTCTTTCTCCACATTACAAACACTTTGTTCATATTTACAAATGCTTAACTCTGACCTTCGCTGTCTCTGCAAACCATGGCATTTAGGCAGGTTAAGTCAATACAGTATGGGGTTAAACAGACTAGATATGACTTTTTTGGATCTCTTCCTGCTTTGCTTTGTAACACAGAGACACCAACATAATAATGTACGGAGACCAGAGAATACCAGAAAGACATTTTCTGCACAACAGAACTGCTTTTAGTAAAACAGCATGAATTATTTGATCACTTTTACATCTCCGAACCTTGAGAGTAATGTGCTGAAGACAAAGCCTGGAAGATGGGTATGAAATAAGAACTATAGGAAATGGAAGTGCACTCTATCTATATGATGGCTGTCACTTGTCTGGACAGTGATTTTCATATCAATATTTGAGTAGAGGTGAATAATTTATAGACTCAGTGATGAAAGTGAAAGATGCCTGTAGTCTGCCATTCTGCCACTCTCAACCCTCCAGGGTGTGTGTAATGGTGTGGGTGTGTAATGGTGTGTGTGTGTGTGTGTGTGTGTGTCAGAAAAAGAGAGAGATTGTTCATCGGTCAGTGTTCATTGTTGATGGGTCAGTCTTCTCTCAGAGCTCTCTATCAGACGTGTCTGGGACATGAGAGTTGTATAGAAAGAGACATCTGCTGTTGGAGAGAAAGCCCTAATTATTCATGACCATTAAAGCATTGAGGATTTACTCTGTGTGACATGTGTGTGTAGCACATTCCACACTCATTCACTGCTTTACACCTCCTGAGTCTGGTAGTGTACAAAGTATTTACACAGGGAATTCTTTTTCTTTCTTTCTTTCTTTCTTTCTTTCTTTCTTTCTTTCTTTCTTTCTTTCTTTCTTTCTTTCTTTCTTTCTTTCTTATTATTATTATATGAGAGTTGTCTGAGAAGCAGCACTTGAACCACACAAAGCCTGCACATACACCCATTCATCATCATCATCATCATCATCATCATCATCATCATCATCATCATCATCATCAGTACACATATGTATAGAGAATGCTAAGGTTCTAACGGAATTAGCAAAGACTAATGTAACAAAAAGTTATTTACATACTAAATATAAATTTCCTCTTACAGTATTTGTGAGATGTCCTTATTCCGAACATGTGAAAATATAAAAAAATTATATACGTGAGCTTAAACCATTTTGGTTGGGCTTGAGTATTTAGGGCACTTCTTAATGATTCAATTCAACCTATTTGTATAGCGTATTTGACAACACACATTGTCTCAAAGCAGCTTTACATAAGTAGAGATTCAGAATAAAGGTTTAAAAATGTAAACTTTAAAATTAAGTTAATATATATCTCTAACATCTATCCCTAATGAGGTGATGGTGGCAAGGTAAAACTCCCTGAGATGACACAAGTAAGAAACCTAGAATTGAACCCATCCTCATTTGGTGACACTAGACAGTAAATAATTTAAATGTAATGACACATTCTTTGGCCAGTCAGCACTGATGTCATACATAAGCATGATAATTATGTTAATTAATTAATTCTACTAATAAATTTGTATTTTGTATAATAGTAATAGCACTCAAAGGGATATGCTTTAAGAACCCCAGACTAACACTGTCAGATTTGTACCAGCAAGCATCCATTTATTTATTTCCTCTATTTATTTATTCCCCTTTAATCTGCATCATTTTATGAACACCGTTAAAGTGTTGCCTTTCTCCCATTCTTTACAAATTAACCTGGTCCAGGAATCGATAACACATTAGCAGATTGGTCAGTAAGATGTGTGTAATGGCTTGGTGTCAATCAAGTCTGTTTAGCCAACAGAGTAACAGCTTCCTGCCCCACTGGCCTTTTAGTCATGTACCATAGTTCTCTGTTCATTCTTTCATCTCTCTCCCTCCCTCCTCCTTTCCTCTTCTACTTTCCCTCCTCCTCTTTTTTGTCATCTGATTATCTCCCCAGTACTCCCTAGAACAGCTTTGTGTCAGAAACACTGCTCATGGTTATCTTCTTACACACATTTAAACATTCTAAACAATACAAAACAATGGAATAGCCTCCAAAAGCTCAAACCGAGAGCTGCTGCATCAAATAATTTCCACAAGGTATTAAACCAGGCTTTCAGAAAAGACAACTAATAGCAATATACAACATTATATACTCTAATTTGTGCACTGAATTTATTGCTCAAAAGATTCTGCATGTATATATGCATGCATGTGCATGTTATATATATAGTGTATATCCACATCACATTTGTGGGCATACACTATATATATATATATATATATATATATATATATATATATATATATATATATATATATATATATATATATATATATATATATATATATATATCCTGGTCATGATGGGCAGCAGCAGCATTGGTGAGTAACTTTAATTACCTCAGGGTTATAGTGCATTATAATGATGAACATTGGAAAAATGCCACATTAAATACAATTAATTAATCAAATGTGTAATAGCCACAAAGTTCAGCTAGATGACATATTAAAGGAAAAATCAGTTGCTGTTATGCTATGGATGCCATTTTGTTGGATTGATTTGGGGCTACTTGTCCCCATAGAGGGAACAGTCACTACAAACCAATAAAAATGTTCATCTGACACCAGTGGCTATCCACATTAGTGGATCGGTAATGATTAATGATTTAATAAAAATGGGGCAAATGCATTTACATTTATAATTATCTATCGATCTAAAAATCTATCTATCTATCTATCTATCTATCTATCTATCTATCTATCTATCTATCTATCTATCTATCTATCTATCTATCTATCTATCTATGATTTTGTGACAGAATTACACATACTGTGTGTAGGCATATGTAACTACCTATAGGTAAAAAGATTAGTCTATATCTCAGTTTAAAAAAAAAAAAAGGAAGTAGAGTTCCAAAATCTACAATGTCAGGACTTACTTGCTGGTTCTGACAAGAAAGGGTAGGTCTGTTTTTTTGTTCTTAAAAGGACAAGATATTTTTGCCTTCACAAATCACACACACACACACACACACACACACACACACACACACACACACACACACACACACACACACACACACACACACACACACACATGCACTATGCACGTGTGCACACACACACACACACACACACACACACACACACACGCACCATGCACGTGCACACACACACACACACACACACACACGCGCACGCACGCACGCACGCACACACACACACACACACACACACACACACACACACACACACACACACACACACACACACACACACACACACACGCACACTTTCCTTTGTTTTTCCACATTTGTTTTCTGTTTATTCTTCAAACAAGAGGAGAAAGAGCAGGGAGGACTGGTGTTAACCTCACATTTCCCCCGAGCTGCAGCCAGTCTCACTTTCAGTTCCACCTGCTGTGGTAAAAACAGTGAACTCAAGAGAAAGCCTCAAAGCAAAAACACTGGAGAAAAGGCTGAAAGCAGTTGTCCTTTTAAAACTCTTTCAGTGGAGACAAGGGTCAGCCTCTCTCTGTCTACAGAAACGTAGATAAAAGCTGGTGTCCATCTGCTGCTAGACTTTGCCTTTTTCTGCAAGGTTATTATCTGCTACATAGGAACACCTGTACACCTCCCATTCATGCAGCTATACAATCATTTATTTATATAGCAGCAGCAAAATGCAAAAACTTAAGCAGATATAGGACAAGAGCTTCAGTTAATGATCACATCAAACATCAGAATAGGGAAAGGGTGTGACATTTATACCATTCTGTGTAAAATTTAGAAACTGGTGTGTGTGAAAATCCCAGGAGATAAGCAGTTTCTAAAATACTCAAAACAGTCCAGCCCAAAAACCATGCCGTAGTTGGTCACAGAGGTCTGATTTCCTCATTCTGATATTTGAACAGACATTTGTATCTGAATTATTCTGACTGGATTAGAATGTGTACAGACAGACAGACAGACAGACAGACAGACAGACAGACAGACAGACAGACAGACAGACACATAGATAGATAGATATTAAATTTTGTTTTATAATGAACACATTTTCTTCTCCTGGTCATGATGGGCTTGTTGCTAGCACACAGCAGCAGCATGTAATGATTAAATGATTAAACGATGCTAGACA
Organism: Tachysurus fulvidraco; assembly: GCF_022655615.1. Taxonomy (NCBI): domain Eukaryota; kingdom Metazoa; phylum Chordata; class Actinopteri; order Siluriformes; family Bagridae; genus Tachysurus; species Tachysurus fulvidraco. Next base: position 15,530,148 of record NC_062520.1, on the reverse strand, counting down.
TTGGTGAGTAACTCTAATTACCTCAGGGTTATAGTGCATTATATTGATGAACATTGGAAAGTACCACAGTATATACAATTAATTAATCAAATGTCTAATAGCCCCAAAGTTCAGCTAGATGACATATTAAAGGAAAAAACAGTTGCTGTTATGCTATGGATGGCATTTTGTTGGAATGATTTGTGGCCACTTGTAGTGGGAACAGTCACTACAAACCAATAAAAATGTCTTCTGAATGCTCACCTTTATTCTGTAAAAAATATTTCTGCCCTGATGGGAGTGGTCTGATTTGAGATCAGAAAACTTATATCATGTAACTTATATGCTATAGCCTTCACAGTCCCCAGATCTTAACCAAGATTAGAGTCCATGCCAAGGTGCATCGATGCTGAAGATTTGTTTAACTTTAACTTGTCATTCGTCTGTCTATTCGAGTATGTCTGAGATCCCTGATTAGGTCCTGATTAAATCCATGGAGTAATGTAATTACTCTCACTTGCACAATGGGTTTCTTCTTGTGTTCTTTTTTTTTTACTTCACTGCCTCACAGTCATTATCTAAATTACATAAATCACTATCGAGTTTTCTTGAGTAAGGTCCTTTACAGGTGCTTTTCAGTTTAGGTAACTCAGCAACTAATGTAGAAATCACATTAAAATGTACATTTCATTTTTCTGTGTACTAAAACTCTGTGTACTAAGTGTGATGTAACAGTTTTATTACTGGACAAAGCAATAATACATTTGTGTATGAAATGGCTGTAATGAACATAGCTTGGCATTTTAAAATCAATCATCAGAATTCATTCGTCTCACTGAATCATTCAGCTCTACATAGTGAAGGATATATTAATCCCAAATGAAAAAATAATGTTGATATGTTGCTTCACGTAGTTAATCTAGAAAATATTCATTAAAAGGACCGTGAGTATTTTTTAAAGCTGTTAATTTCAGTAAAGCATGTCAGAGCAATTTCCCTCAATCTGTTTATGTGACCCTTCGTTTCTCTGTTGCCAAATGGCCTGTTGCACTTTGAACCATAAACCTTGTGCAAACACTGTCTGATGTTTGTTTGCTGTCCATTCAAAACAGAGGCAGAGCAGAGCAGAGCACAGGCACTCTGAAAGCTGAACGAGGGCTAACCTTATTGGCTGGAACAGCGAATCACCACTTTGTCTTTGCAGCTGCTACACATCTGTCTGATAAGACACAAGAGAGACCAAATTTGATTAGAGGCCTGTTTGTTCCTCTGTTAGGGAAGGAGGAGAAAGTGTGCATGTGTGTGTGTATTGGAGCCATTGTTGCTCTTTGTTTTCATAATTCATTTAGGGATGGAGGTTCAATTTGCCTATGTACACTGTCCAGTCACAATGATATACAGAAGACACGTCAGCTTAGCAGTGCACCTGCTTTTCTTTCTATCCTAGAAATAGACTGTATCTTCAAGGGCATTCTGTTATAAATGATATAACAAAAATCTTTACAATAATTATACAGTAAGGTTTTTCAGGATCATTGGTATTTCTGGTTTTGTCTGAGATTCTGATTACCATTTTATTTTATTCTAACTGCCAATTATCTGCTTTTGCATATGCATGAGCAATGAAACAAATACAGTACTTCGGTTTATATTAGACATAGTGCTGTTTTTTTTTTTTTTTTACAATTACAGATGTGTGAAAATTAAGTGACAATCAACATAAAACATCTCATAGTATTGGCCCCAATCTCCCATAAATTATATGTAACCCTTTATAACAGTAGGCTGGTGAAATGGAAATCGACCTTTTGGACATTTTCAATCAGTATAAACAAACAAGTTATGTTATCAAAGCAAATCTGATATAAAATTAGTCAGGACACTGTTGGCTTTCAGTGTCAGATGTTTTTACCACTACTTGGAAAGCTTTACACAGAATCTTAGGCATTGAAGATAACACATTCACTTGATGAACAAGCATCTCAGACAGCTGAAATATCACCTATATACTTATCTATGATATATTGCTCCTAGTAGGCTATAAAAAGAGATGATTGTCATGACAAAGAAATTCAATGCTATACACATGCACCACCAAAACAGAGAAAATTCCATTTTTCTGGCCTCTGGGAAAAAAACTTAGATACAGGAAATGTAGAAACTTTTCATAACTTGGTATATGCTTGTGTTATTGTAGAAGTTATTATACAAATTTTTGAAAAGAAGTTTTATTTTAATATGAAATAGTTCTGTAATGCTGTATTATATTTACACCCATATACTGTAGGTTTTCTTGAAAACTGTCTTATTCTCTTATTATTTCTGTTGTCACTATGATAAATGATGTCCTAAACATTAAAACTACTTTATCATTAATCATCACAGGATAACTCAACACAATGTAAACGCAGGAATTCTGTCCAACACAATATCTTAAAGCAAATTACGTAAATGCAACATGTCATATGTACTGAGTTTAGTCATTTACAAGAAACTATTTAATAGACATCCAAATGCATATAAAATGACCAAATGTCAACACATGACAGAATGATGGCTATTTATGATGAACAAAAACGGATGGACTCAGTATGGACCCTTTGTATTTAAGACACTACCAGGCTTGAGTGGGGATGACTACTTCATATAAGAAGCTGCTTCTCCGAGAACAGAGACATTGCTTTCCTTGTGCACAGGCATAACAGCATGACCTGTAGTTGTCAGCTATGAACTCTCTCTCACAAAAAAAAAAAATAAAAAATCCAGCATGGAGGTCATTTGACCGCCTTCTTCTCAGAAGCATGGGTATAAACACTGTCTTTGTTCACAAAACTGATCTGATGGTCATGTGATGGTAGCTGGAGAAGCCAAAAGGCCAGAGAGACACAAGAGGCTATATTTCCACATCCTCTGGAGCTTATTGTGATAGCTCAACACCTGGTTATGCAAACAGTGTTATTAGAAACAATCTGCCTGAACAGATGACATCACAATGAGCTACAATGCAGTATACAGTCAAAAGAGGTCATCCAGGTGTGATGTCACATAAACAGCAGCATGGTTCTTTCCCCCTTTGTTACAGCAACCAGGATACATCACTGCTGAAAAAACCCCAGCTTAGATCAACATTAATTTTTTAAGCTTGTTTATGGTAGATCGTGCAGTTCTGGTTATGCATGTTGACTAGCAAAACCTTGCTAACCTAACTAGTAAAACTGGTCTTGTTGATGGTCTGCATTATTCCAGTCAGACTGGTAGAGAGATGAAATAAACTACTGTGGAATGGTTAACGTGGTTGTTACCTTGTTTTACACATTACACACCCAGCATTCATTTAAGATGTTACTTTTCACTGAATAACATGATGACATGCATAAAGATGTCATATTATATACAGAAGGTCATCTACCAGTAGACCTGTGATTAAAGACAATTATGGTTTGCTGCATCATTAATAAACATGATCTGGTCTTGTGCAAAAAATTGGGTTGGAAAAACAGGAACATTGTTCAAAATGTTAACAAGGATTTTTTTTGTCTGTTAGCGTATTTTGTTAGTCTCGCTATTGCCACTACTGTATAAGAAGCTCTGCTATGAGTTGTGCGACTACAGACAAGCATCACAGCTGCAGTCACACCCTGAGATTTTACTAAAACAAAATTTCTGACACTACACAATTCTTTTTGATTAAATCAGCACACAACATGTAACAACACATTGTTTTACCATGTGGGTTTTTTTTTCTGTGACAGCATTTCATTACAGATGACAGTCCAAATCATTGTTTACACTGAAGCAGCAGAATGAAGTCAAAGGGCAATATTGATTTTCTTGGGAAATGTTTCAAGCAGCATGATTAGTTACTGAGATACTTATTAAGATACAGTAGATTAGTATGATTCTACACAATTCACTTTTTTTTGCAGAAGATAATAGTATTAATAGTATTAATAGTGTAATTAATAGTTTAGAGAAAATGGGTTCACTTAGTTCTTAGCATGAACCCTGAGCTCTAGTTTCTCTCATAGAGTAAAAACTTTTTGTTCAAGTGTTTTTGACACATTTGACACAACACATCCCTTTCAAAACCTGACTAATCAAATTCAGACACATTTGCCGTAGCACAGCTCTGCTGTATGTGACTAATCAATTCAGTTTCACTTCAAGAGAACCCTGCATAATATTTAGAAGCACAGTAATGATTTGTGATGGCTGTCACATATTTTCATTTGCACAGTTGCACTGAGGAGAGAAGATGTGAATACTACATTTAATCATGTTCACTGTTCACTGTAAATGAACTTGTGCAGGTTTTTTCAGGTTTATGTATCTAATGATTCAAATGGGAGATGATGGATATATAAAACGAATAGTATACAGGCTCGTGGCCCACATCCCGTCTCTCAGAGGTCCATGTTGTTTAATCGCTTCCTTACATTGTGTGCCAGAGGAAACGGATGGGAAGTGATCCTTTCACATTTCAAAAACAGCCTGTTTGTTTATGTCACCACATGGCTCCCATGGACATGTAGGTTTTTCTTTGTGTTTGGTTTGTTGTTGCGTTTCTTGTTTTTGAAGGATGTGGTGTACTAGGTGGTGCAGGTTGGGGAATTAATGTCCCTAGTCAACAAGCTGCTGATGTATCACAAAATTACAATGTGTTCTTATTGATTCTTTTTAGAGACATGCACAAGGATCTTGAGACATAGTTTATATTCACAATCCGTATGTAAGCAGTCACTTAAAGACAAACTGGAACAGGGAATCCTCAGAGAAAGAGGTGTAAGTAATAGGATGTGTAGGATTATTGATTGCTGCCGTTGATTGTGAGAGCTGAATCCAATAGAAGCAATTTGCCAAGACAGAAACAAAGAGATTTGTATTGGACGGAAATCTAAGTCATTACATGGACTTTGCATAAATATTGTGTCTGGGTGGAACTCTTTGCTCAGTGTTTAATTAGGTGAAAGGTGGGGGTAATTGTTTTGACTTTGCAGGCCTTTTCCAGCTGCAATACATCCATCAAATCTTACCATGTACTTTGGTCATATGTGTGTGTGTGTGTGTGTGTGTGTGTGTGTGTGTGTGTGTGTGTGTGTGAGAGAGAGAGAGAGAGAGAGAGAGAGAGAGAGAGAGAGAGAGAGAGAGAGAGAGAGAGAGAGAGAAAGAGAGATTTTTTCTAGATTTGTGATGAGCAAAATAATGAAATGTTTTGTAGTAGGTCCACAAGCTGTTTTTGGATTCAGCAAAAAGAAATACTCTGATATTCGGATCAGTCATGTTGTTTATCAGATAAATTACATGTAATGATTAAGACAGGCAGACAGACAGACAGACAGACAGACAGACAGACAGACAGACAGACAGACAGACAGACTGATAGATAGATAGATAGATAGATAGATAGATAGATAGATAGATAGATAGATAGATAGATAGAAATAGTTAATAAATGTAAATATAATAGTAATACTCCTCAGCCGCAAGACACTGCAGCCTAATTGTTAATCATTAGCTATTCACTGACCAGAAACAACAAAATTAGGGAGAAAACAGGTGTGTGTGTGTGTGTGTGTGTGTGTGTGTGTGTGTGTGTGTGTGTGTGTGTGTGTGTGTGTGTGTGTGTGTGTGTGTGTGTGTGTGTGTGTGTGTGTGTGTGTGTGTGTGGTGTATGGGGGTGGTCAAAGTCTGCCTCCTCATCATATCCTATTTCTACCCAAACAAAGGGTTTGTTCAGCTGATGGAGGGGGAGAGGTGCCTCTGTGGAAGAGCCACAGAGAGAGAGAGAGAGAGAGAGAGAGAGAGAGAGAGAGAGAGAGAGAGAGAGAGAGAGAGAGAGAGAGAGAGAGAGAGAGAGAGAGAGAGAGAGAGAGAGAGAGAGAGAGAGAGAGAGAGAGAGAGATGTAACTTCTTTTGCATTTCAGAGCCTGAAATGGCTTCATATAAAAATCCTGCACAACATGTATATGTGTGATATTGCTCATTTCATATACCCCCTGTTGCTCGGCTTGACCTTGTTATTACATTTGTACATCTGTGTTACTCATGGAAATTACTCAAGGTGTTATGCACTTCTGAAATATAAACACATGCAGATCAGCAAGGGAAAGAGGTCAGAGGCAGAGACTACTGGATAAAAATAGCATTCAGGCAAACAGAAACGTATTAAACAGAGATAGCGATGCTCCTGCCCTGTGTCCTAATCCCCAGTAAGAGTGCTTCACTTAGAATTGGAAAATGTCAGCGTTAAAATGAAAAGGATATATTCTTTAATTAAAGCAATGAATCAATTTAACCCTGAATTATTAATGTCAAGCGGGCCAGATGAAATTACCTTCTGAAAAGGAAAGGGAAAAGCTGTCGAATCTCATTTACTGTGATGTGTTATTAAAGGCAGACATTTATTTTTTTGTAGTATGTAGGGGAGCGTGTAGTATAAGTGAGATCTAATGAGATGTTAACACTCGCAGGGCAGCACTGGGTAAACACAGGAAGAGCTTCATTGTAGAGGGCAAGAAAGAGTGGCTAAGAAGAAAGGGAGAGAAGGTCGAAGTGTCTGGGACGGGGGCAGGGCAAGGCTGTTACTACTCTACTTGACAGAAGAGAAGTGCTTCAGGCAGGACACAGACGTGTGTCTATTGTATCGGGGACACTGTCTCTGGAGATGCTCCAGACACAAAAACACAAAGCCATATCAGAACATAGGGCATCTGCCTGGACTCTTTACTGACAAACTACAGCAAGCAAGCTGGACCTACAAGAAGAGTCACTTTTTTTTGCAACAAATGTAAAGATACATTAAAAACAACAACAAAAACGGTAACATGATAACACGAATGGAAGCAAAATAATCATATTTGTTGTTTATGTGTCTTCTCGTTGTTGATGACATAGAAGATCTTAGACAGGTGTTACTCAAGTAAAATCTGAAGTCCAATTACAGAAAATTCCTTGCTTAAATTCCTACAGAGGTCTGGACATGATTACATAGTGACATTGGTTACATTTTAATCTTAAACTATTCCTGATTAGTTTATAGCTTTAAAACAGTGGTTATGCTTTGTTCCGAAGTGGTGCTTCACGTTACCACTTTGTTCTCGTGCCACAGACACTGAACTGTTGAGACACATCTGTTTAGATTTTCCACAGTGAGAAACTGCACACTTCTTTGTCCACTTGTCTTTAAACATTTTGTTTTTGTGGTCGACTTTTTCCTGCACGAGCCATGTCAGCAGTTTGTTAATTAGACCAGAAAGGTGAAAGAAAAGGGGGGGAAACTGTCTGTGAATTCTCTCTCCTTTCTGAACTAATGTCTCCAACCCTGTAGCAAGTCTGTGGCCTAGTGAGCTGCCCTCAGCTAAATAATTAATTTTTTTTTTACATTTTTAATAATTAAAGATTGGATAAGCTACAACAGAGGGCCTGCTACAGGAGCCGAACAATCGTCAGTTGTTTTTATCTATCAGCTCTGCTACAGAGTCTTTTCAAGTACTTGGTCCAGTCCTTTGACATATTTTGCCAGGTTAGTATCCAAACCGTAGTTCACTAGCTAATGATCCCTGTTCTATACACTCACCCATACTTGACATGTCTTTTGTTGTTGATGAGCCCTTGGAACATCCTCAATACTTTCCAATGAGTGGATCGGGTTGGACAGTGATGGCAGGATGTACTTCTGTCTTTCTTCCCTTCTGCGATCAGGACCTTGATAAGGCCTTAGTGCTTTTAGAGAGCACAGCCCAACGTGTTCAGGTGACGAGCATGTAATTACGGCAGTTAGAGGCTAACTCAGCAGGACGTTTCCCCTGAACACCAGCTCTGATGATGCCTAATGACTAAACGCACGAAGGGAGATAAAAGAAACATTGTCTCTGTGAACAATAGGTGTTTCCCAACTACACATTCAAAGACAAGCCCAAACAGAAACCAACAAAAGGAGTTCTAGTTCTTGTTGTTATAATTACAGTGTGCTGTGATGTCACTGTTAAGTCCAAGATGGAAGAATTGCTTTGATTAATATTGTCTGCTGGTTAATAATTTAGATTAGTGGCAACAAAGAAATTAGGCTCATTGACAAAGGTTTATTCTATTGATATCAATAACCAGACAAAAATAAAATAATAAAACAAAGACAATGAAGCGCAATCTATCCAGCTACATAAGAATTAATTTGTGGCTAAATTGTTTTCCGGATCATTTACAAGGGTAATGTGGTATTCATGAACATAGAGCAAAACATTCATATTGCATGAGAACTGTGTTAGATGTGAAGACATTCACCATTGTGACACATAACTGAAAGATTTCAAGACTTATAACGAGCACGAGTTCTTGTAGTTTATCTGCAGAAGTACAAGTAAGAAGAAACTAGTGATAACTTTTGTAAATCTGGCAAAAATGTTTAGTTCGGCTTAACCTATGAAAAGATTCACACACAACTTAAATGATAAATGTAGCGCAATTTGGTCTTTTGTGTTTCTTTTGTATAATTATATGGATTTTATGACATAAATAAAAATGAAAAACAAAATTGCTGTAATAAAATGAACAGAACCAATATTCCAAATCATTCTGTTTGTTTTATTAATTTTTTTCCTAGTGCTTGTCTGAGTTTACTATAGTTCTTATTCTAATCACTCTTGACCAGATGCCTAAAACCATACATGACCAATGTAAAAATAAGTTGATCTTGTATTTCCATGTCTCTTGGTGTCCTGTTTTGGCAGAACATAAGTGCTGAGTAGTGGTGGATCATATTTGACATGGCAGTTAAACCAGTGGTGATGCAACCCTAGTTGCCATCTTTTTTCCAAAGACAATGCCCAGCACCTCCCCCACCAATGTCTGGCTTTCCTGTGTGCCAGCATTGTCAGCTGGGTGTGTGCCTTGATGCCGGATTGGTGAACCAGGTCTGAATGAGGATCGTTGAGCTGCTCCATTGTAAGAGACAGCTGCTTCTCTTGTTGCCGCCCTTCTCTCTGGGGGAGCAAAGGGCACCGACTGCCAGGAGATTAGGTTTCCTTTTGCATTCAGCCACACTGACATGCTCTCTCCTTCTGGCTGTTGTGTTTCTCAGAATGACATGCTGTTAGAGCAGATGACAAGGCATTAGAGTTTGCATTATTAAATTCATAGCTGATTTCTGACTGCAAGTATTATACGGGTTGATTGGTGCAGAGATTGTGCCATTAGTGTCAGTTTATGTAGTGACCTTCAAAAAAACAATCCTCAAGGCATTGCGTTTTTTTTTGGTTTTTTTTTTGCTATGACAGCTTGGGTCTACTCAGTCAGAACTAGATGAAGTGGAAAAGCACAAGTGGCCAAATTGGGGTATTAGAGCTATTTTAAGACATGTGTGTGTCTCTCAGCTCAGATACCAAATATAGACCACCTACATCACTGTGGCAAAACGAGCACCAATTCTCTGGCCTCAAAATCCACTTATATACATTTCTCCAACATTAGCATGAGCAATCCTGTCTGTTTCTTTAAGAAAGGAATTGTTATGTCCTAATAAAAAAAGTATCTTTTTATACCTCTTTAATTGTTCCTTGATAGAAGTGTCTATATTAAGAGTGAAACCAAATGTGTAGAAAACTAGTTTAGAGGTGGAGTAAAATTCTATGAAAAACAAGCTGTGTTCTGCTCCAAAGTTATTCCCTGCATCCTGTCATTTTGAACACAATGAACCTAGAGGAAGTGGGAAGGCTCACTGGAGTTTTTCTATCAGTGATGTTTTAGTGGATCAACCGTTCCACCCAAACAGCACTGAAAGATTTAGAGAAGACAATGCAGTTTCTGGATAGCCTAGCTGTCTGATCTGTGCTACATTAACAATAAGTGTGAACATTAACAGCACATTGTTTTCTTTTGTAACATTAAATATATGGATTTAACTATTAAACCACCATGGAGTCATAAACACTGCCATTTGGAAAAGGAAAACATTTCAACAATCCGTTTCATCCTATGCAAGTGGTGAGGCTTAAACATAAATTCTTAAACATCACAATTTGAAACATTTCTTCTTATTATTTGTTTTCTTCTTACAGCTGGTACTTGCTCTATAATGAATATCTACATTGTTCTGACTATGGACGCTGTTCACAATCTCACTGCATTGTGCATTCCTGCTACTGTGATGCATGATTGGATTTGAGGCACAATCAGATGTGGATGGCCAGGTGCGAATGCTCCAAAACACATTTAAATGTAGCCATTAACAGGTCTGAGAAATCATCTCCTAACATTGAGAAATGTGCCTCATTCCCATGTTGTGGTGTTGATGGCTGTAACTATCCACCCTTTCTTAGGCAGAAAAAACATCTGATTACATTGGAAACATCTGGGGTGCCAACTGGCAGAACAATTAGCTGGTATTATCTCAATACTGCTGGCAAATACACCTTTTAAGTCTTGGGAAATGGATATAAATCAACCTGTCAGTGTATGATGTATTTACTTTACAAAAATTAAACTACAATATCTATCTATCTATCTATCTATCTATCTATCTATCTATCTATCTATCTATCTATCTATCTATCTATCTATCTATCTATCTATCTATCTATCTATCTATCTATCTATCTATCTATCTATCTATCTATCTATCTATCTAGTGGTTCAAGAGAACCCAGTTAAAAAAATAATGCAAAAATATAGCTTTGACATTTATTTATTGAGAAAAAAGATCCAGCATTAAATACAGTGTCAGAAAATGTATGTGAACCTCTAGGGTTGCAAATTTGTTCAGTCAAGCTGATGGCAGTTAGATGTGAGTTTATTAGACCTTCCAATGTTTCAACATAAACTTGGGTCTTCACTATCAAACTTGGGTCTTCACTATTTTTTTAACACACAGGTTTATGCAATTGTGCCATGTCTCTATCAAATGTGGTTTCTGAGCACCTCAGAAAAAAGAGTTATTGATTCTCACCAGGTAGAAAAAAGGGTACAATCCATTTCTGAAGAGCTTGGCCTCCACCAATGTACTCTGAGGAAGATTATATACACATAGAGGAAATTCAGCAGCACTCTTACTCAACCAAGGAGCGGTAATCTAGCAAAAAACACTTCTCTGTGAATAACTCTACAGGTAGTCACAAGGAACCCAAATAGTAATATCTAAGGACCTGCAGGCAACTTTTGCATCGAGTAATATCAAAGTTTCCCCATCAAAAAAAAACAAAAAAACACTAAACAACTATGTGTATTGTAGGATTACAATGAAGAAGGCACTACTCTCCAAAAAAACACTGTTTCCTGTCTGAAGTTTGCCCAAGACCATGTGGATAACCCAGACATTTCTGTGGACAGATGAATCCAAAATAGAAATTTTTGGTTTAAATGAAAATCATTATGCTTGGCGAAAACCAAACACTGCACTCCAACAGAAGAAGCTCATTCCAAACATGACACATGGGGTGGCAGTATTATGGTTCGGGCTGCTTTGATGCCTTGGGGTCCAGGTCGGCTTGGCATTATTGATGGAGAATATCAGGGTATCTGTTCATGAACTGAAGCTTAATCATAAGTGGGTTATGCAGCAAGATAATGACCCTAAGCATACTAGTATGTCTACAAAGAAATGGTTAAAACAGAAAAGATTTCCATTTTAGAACAGAAGCTAATAAAGCTTGTCTGTTAAAATGGCTGAAATAAGTTCATGCAAGCAAGCCTACAAACACCTCTGAGTTGATGCATTTTGTAAACAGGTTTATATACAAAAAGTTTATATATATATATATATATATATATATATATATATATATATATATATATATATATATATATATATATATATATATATGTATATATATATATATATATATATATATATGTATATATCTATATATATATATATATATACACATATATATATATATATACATATATATATATATATATAAAACATTCTTAGTCTTTGTCCTCTTAAAGCAGAGAATGTGTGTGTTTCAGACATATGGTTAGTCTGGAATGGTGCTCATCAATGTCGCCTCCGCATTGTGATGCAGCAGTTCTGAGGAGCAGCTGGACTCAGAGAGGAAGAGTGCTTAAACAGGCACCTTTTGTGGATCAGCTGTCTCCGTTGTGGCTTTGTCGTTTCATTCGCTCCTCCCAACTCTCAATGAGGACCACAGACTGGTTTTGACATGCTAATACCAGGTCTGTTCCACTCAGCCAAGCTGAAGAGCTACACGCTTTACATGTGGTGGAGTAGGATGGGGAGGGGAGTGGAACGGAGAGAACAAAGTGGACAGACAGCAGTCTGAAGTGTGCCACACAGTCAGAGATTATAAAAAAGATCCAGTGTGTTTTAAGCTCATCTCCTTCATGCCAAAGTTATAGGAATGATTGGTTTTAACCTTTTCAATTGCAGGATTTTTAACACAGGCAGCCTTACATGAAGCAAATGTCAATTCTGCTAAATGTCACAGTAGAAGGTTTTAAGTGTAAATGTAATTCATTAAATTGGACCAGGGCACTTTTATGAGTCAAACCCATAAATCTCAGTAACCTGTTAGCCTTTATCCATGCTTGGCTTCAACCATGAGGGGAACAGTAACACTCTAGGACCGGATAATATTTTGGTAGGTGATAATTCTCATTACGGCATCAATGAGGTGATAGTGAGTGTGAACCTGGCATGAGTGTACCAGGTACAGAAGTGTTACTGGGGTTGTTGTTTCACCTCAATATCACTTCTTGGTTGAGAACAGACCAGCAATGAAATGATATCTCGTAAGCTATGGTCTCAGTGTGGTCCATTTTACATTGATTGACAGAGAGCAGAAGGCTGACACAAAGTGGGCAAAAGTCAGTAATATTATACCTACAAAATGGTTTAAAACACAGGTGGGTGTGTTGTTTTAGGAAAATAACCCATTACAAGGTGTTGGGCTACTGTTTAAAAGGTTGTGTGTTCAAATCCTAAGCCTACCAAGCTGCCACCACTGGGCCTTGAGCAGGACCTTTAACCCTCATTTGGTCACTTTTATAATTGAGATAAATGCAGCTCTGGAAAAGGGCGTCTCCAAAATGGCTTAAATATAAATGTTTTATTCCCAAAATGATATAAGGGAATTGCAATTTGGCAAATCAAGACTCAATATATTAATGCTCAATAAATGTTGCTTACTTCACCATATTACTGATTACATGATTTTCTTGGTTATATATCCTGTTTTTGTACATTAATAGATTTAGATTATTCAGCTTGTCCATCATACACATCCCTGTGGACAAGCTGGTAATACTAACATATTAGAACAAGCACATTAAAAAAGTTCCAATATCCCAGCACTACTATCAGACATGTTGTTATAGTAAATTAATCGACACCGTCTGGCCAATAAGATTCAAGAACTCATCATATAGTAAGGAATATAGTAAGGTATGCCCACTAATGGTCTATGAACAGAAAGAAACCGGTGATGTTTAATGTTCTGAGATCACCTTTCTTCCTGCTTCAGCTGCTGGCAGACTTTGTGCTAACCGACACTGTTAAATTGCTGTTCAGATGTCTGTCTATCGCAGGGGTTGGTAATTAAGATATTGTAGGAAAATGATGGAAATCAAGCTTGATAGTGCCAGATCACTCTCTGTGGTATTTTTCCAATATGCATTAATTCACAGTAGGGTCTTTTTCTTCACAGAAAAAAAAAATCACTGTAATTTTTGAAGCACTTTGTAATATTACAGTTATCATGAACAATGCAGAGCTTAATCAAGCACTCCTGTCTTCTGCTTCGAGCCGATAGCACTTTCATAAAGCTGCTCTCTGTATGAATTAGGTCAAAGCAAGCCTTACAAAGTGCTATTACTGTTTGAACCTGTTTTTCCCCATTTATTTATTTATTTCATTTTCGGCAGCACTGTTGTGCTCACAAATGCAGATCACACTCTCTGTTGTGTATAAATGTATAAAGCAGAATCCCCCATGCTGAATGAACACCTATGGTTCACCTCAGGCCGGACATAGCTCAACACTGTGCTTCAGCTCCTTCTCACTATTCCTCCCTCGTGCTGGTGGCATCTGCTTCTGGGTTACTGCAGGATTAGAGCTTGACAAGAAGGGCGGATGAAACACTGACAGCATGCCGACTTCTCCAGGCCCAGATGGTCGGTCCAGTCATTCTGTGGTTCAAATATCCACCCACACACCCACGCACGCACATACAATAGCACAGACACACGTGCATGCTTTGAAAATAACACACTATGGACTTTATCAGAGAGAATGTGGTATTAGTTAGTTGTTCCCACTTGTCCTTTTATAGATGGATTTGTGAATCACTCACTCCTACTGAGTACCTGATGGAAAGAAATAATGGTGCCCAGAAGCTGCTGGTGATTGATACAAATGAATAGATGAAATGATTTTTCATTCTAACAGTAGGTGTACATTGATGTACTGCTATAAAATGATGTAGTGCGCTCACTGAGAGAAGAGACATGCTGAGATGCTTGTGATTGAGAGAAATGTGGGTTGTTTTCTCTGGCTGTGATGACTCCTACCCGAGGTGAACCGGTCACTTGGACTTGCACCTGGGCGACAGGTGGTGAGTCAGCAGTGATCCACAGCTCATACTGTTTACAATGTTACTCTGTGTGTGGTGTGTGTGTGTGTGTGCTTGTGTGTGTGTGTGTGTGTGTGTGCGTGCGTGCGTGTGTGTGTGTGTGTGTGTGTGCGTGAGAGAGAGAGAGAGAGAGAGAGAGAGAGAGAGAGAGAGAGAGAGAGAGAGAGAGAGAGAGAGAGAGTCGGCATCAGAGAAAGAGAGAGCGCCTTTTGAATAAGCAACATAATGCAGAATTTATTTAAGACCTTAAATTCTTTCTTATTGTATTCATCTGTAAATGTTATCCTTATAATGTTTTAATGAGCAGATTAACAGTGAGTAATCAGCCTGCTTTTTATCATTGCTGTGTATTCAGTAGCCAGTATTCAGATTTGTAAACAGGATAAGAATATTTAGACAAAAGTAACATAAGCTCTTTTAAACTGGAAGCACCTTCCACATTCTGGACTTTCATAACAACACAAAATCTCTATTAGCCACTGAACAATTCACGGTTTGTGCATAGACAAACACATGCTTTACAACTGATAGAAATCAAAATAATAAATCAAAAGAGGAGCTTTTCCTGCAGATTACGCAAGACCATGCCTCTATATTTTGCAACTATGCCGTTGAAAACTGTCTGTTAGCTGCTGGTAGAAGTGGAAATGAGTTGTAAAATTTCCAGGATATCCTCACACTAACTGTATCACAACATCTGTTTGTTTGAAAAAAAAAAAAAAAAGTAAAAAGAAAAAAGATGGTACACTTTGTTCAGAGCATGAAACATTGTGATAAAATAACAGTGACAGTGACAAAGAGTCTCTTGTCCACTAGCTCACCACCTGATTTGAGAATGCTATGTATTCTAGGCATTTTCAGGCTTAGAATCACATGACAAGGCTGCAGTATTCACCCACATGAAAACAAGTTCTCATTACGATCAGATCACCAAGCCAAGGAACATAAGACTACAACAATCTCCACTGGACTGACTGCTGATATTAAATTTTATTTACAAGGCCTCAAATACCCCAATTAACCAATCTCTCTCTCTCTCTCTCTCTCTCTCTCTCTCTCTCTCTCTCTCTCTCTCTCTCTCTCTCTCTCTCACACACACACACGAAAGAGCGCGCACGCACACACACACACACACACACACACACACACACACACACACACACACACACACACACACACACACACACACACACAGCAGGACTCCCTTCCACCTATTGAGGCACATGAAAGCCTGGCTTTGCTCACCATCATTATAAACACTGAGATTTGTGAGGGCACGCAGAGCAAACGAGCACCCACATGTTTTCATTTAATTACACAGTTAAATTTGCACAATATTTCCTTTCAATAGACCCTCCACAGCTTTCATACAGGGGTCTAAGTCAGCAAAAAAAGAGCATTCTTTTAATAATTGAAGGTGGAAGACCAGATGCACTGCTTTACAGCTCAGGAAACAAAAAACAAAACTGCATTAGCTGCTAAATTAATATTGATATTAATATCATGTAGTAGATTGAGCTTGTGAGGCTATAAATGGACAGATGAAGCTCTCAGCATGATCCAGTGCTCTCTCTCTCTCTCTCTCTCTCTCTCTCTCTCTCTCATTACCCGCCCCCATAATCAAATTAGGCTTATCCAGGCACAGGGAGGATGCTGGCTGTGCATGGACACACTGTAGACTACACCCTCCAACTGCTGTATTGTTTTCCTAGAAAAGGATGTTGTGGGTGGCATCTGAGTGCATGGCACTGTACCACTGAATATTTTCCCTGACAGGCCATTTTTATTCTTATTACTGTATACTGCACATATCTTTTCATACCATACTCATAGCTAAACTGTATGCTATTATGAGGTATGATGCATAAGCATTAAATAGACTAAGATAGCATTTTATCTATAATCATTATTTCTTTGTGGTTATATAATTCCCATGCAACACAAACCATACTCAGGAGCCATAAGGTCTCAGCACATGTACCATCAGGAAGTGGGAAGATCAGTTTAATGCTATGTTAAACATCCGGTTAAATCTGAAATTTGACATGACTCATGGAGTAAGCTCTGTTGACGACTTATACTAAATGAGTTTTTTGTTAGAAATATAAGCAATTTCTTCCCATGTTACTATCAGATTGTTAAATGCATAAAACACATTAAAGAACAATTAGCAAACAAACATACAGTAAGTTTTCTAAGCCATTTATATCCCACAGCTGTTTGTTTGGGCATGTAACAGATGGAACAAAACGATTTTTTACCAATCTGTTTCAAAGACAATCTGTTTCAAAAAAGGAATGATCATTTAAAAAGTAATATTTAAAAGCACTCACTAGGAAACATCAAAGAAAAAGAAAAAAAAATAGCATACTGTGCATTTTTGAGGTTTATGAAGGAAACCTGCATTACAGCATACAAGATCATTCAGAATTTTTAGTTCACAACATCTCTAAGGCACATTTTAGAAAGTAACCCAGTTAAAGAAATGTGATTACGAAGTGTGCATTGTTATTAACAGGAGTGAGAGTGAGAAATACTAGAAAAGTTATTTAAAACAAGTTGCAAACAGGAAAAAAGTTGTAAAAGGTTAAAGCGCCATCTAGCGGACAGATACCGTCTATTGAGGTTAAATATTTTTATTTAGAGTATTATGACTTTTCTGTAACAACAATGAACAACAGCTACAAATCTATTAACTGAACACAGTGATGTGTAGATGTATATGTCTAAATTATTATTATTATTATTATTATTATTATTATTATTATTATTATTATTATTGTGTGGAATGTTTGCCAAATATTTCGAATTTTATAAACCAGAAGAAAGACTTATTTGTTTCTACTTCTTAGTAAATTTTCCTTGACCAGCTTTTTGAGCTAATGTTTATGCTGCACAGTATCGCAGGGGGCCTGGAGTCTACCCTTGTGGGACACCCAGTCCGTCACACGCACATTCATGCACACACTCACACTAACCACATCCTTTCACACACTACAGTCTATTTAAAGGTGCCAGTCATCCAACAGTGTATTCATTATTTACTTACTTATTTATTTATTTATTTATTTACTGGACAAATGTGCTTAACCACTAAACCCATCATAATGTATTCAAATACTGATACAGATATTACCTTCAAATTTAACAATTATTGCTAAGAATCATATTGTTATATCATATAATCTTTTTTATTCTTATTATTGTATTAGTTTGTAGTTACAATGTTCCCTGTAAGTTAGTTTTTAGTTGCTAAAAAAAAGTTCCCAGGATGTTGCATGAATAGCACTGACCTTGTTCACCAGAATAGAAAGTTCTCAGTACGTTATGAAATAGTTCCCAAAAGAACCGAATGCAAACGTTTGTTTGGAGTGTTTTCTGTTATTAGATTTATTTAAAATGTATGAAACGATATGCTTACGTTTATAAAATCCAATTAAAATGAAATTAAATTTGTACGGAATAAAAACAATGTCACAAATAAATAAATGATTAGATTGTTTCCACATTCTGCAGTAAACAGGGGCGGATTTCAGACGTCAAAGTCTGGACCGGAAGTGCATTTAGACCGCTGATCCTTAAACAGTGTGCATAGGCATTAACTGTTGTGAACGGTCTAACACTCTACATATAAATTTGCGGCATTGGACGTCTTAACTCAGATTACAGTGCACGTGCTGTTGGTCCTGTATCACCTTGCAGTAGTGAGTGATAATGGTGTGCTGGCGAAGTGGCGCACGAGACGAGGCGCACAGGAACTTTGTACATATTTTATAATATAAATATATATATTCAAGCGTAAGGTAAGTTAATAACAAAGCCTGAGGAGAGAAATTGTAATCCATTGGTGCTGCAGTATTACGCAATCAACGTAGGATCATATGGAGTTTCATTTTCAAGCTGCTGCTGGAGACATAAAGGAGTTTAAACCGTGTGCACGTGCTTAAAGATATTGATCAATAGATCAGTAGAAGATATAAATAGAAATATCTTTTGTGCGTGGTGTTATAACCTTATGTTGTGTTCTGACATGTTATGACATGCTTTGTGTGTTAGTTTTGTGATACACGAACAAGGGGGATTTGAAGTTACTCTCAGTAGAATAGAATATTTCGATCACAATAGAATATAACATTTATTTTAAAAAAAGTATAGAATACAATAACAGTTTTGTCACAGTATAATTGATTAGAATAATGAAAGCCTATTTTTATTTATTTGTTTGTTTGTTTATTTATTTATTTATAAAGAAAGAAGTAATCTTTCAGATTATTAATTTTTTTTAATTACCTATTGCTGTTATTTCTCTGAAGAACAAATACAAAAAAAAAACAGATTAATAAGGGAGTAGAAAGAGGTGGTTGGGAAATAAAACTTAATTGGATGATTTGGGAATTAAGAGTGTGACAAAACAGTGGTGATCAGTGGCTCTAATGTTTTCCTGATAAGTCACAAACGTTTAATGTTCGATCTTTAAATACCAGTCAATTCACCCAAGTTTGCTCTGTTAGACTGTTAGAGCAACACGTAGTTGTAAGAAGAATGTTGTACATTGTATGGAGAACGAGAGAAAGCGATATAGATTTATCTCATTTACAACTTTTATAGCACATTCTCATCCTTATTGCTGTGTGAAGTTGAATTCCATGATATCCCTCAGTGCATTTTCATTTTCTAAACATTACATATTTATTCAATAGTATGTTGAATTCATTATTTCCGTACTATCCACTGACCGAGCACGTTAGACATGCTTTTAAATGATTAATAGTCCTAAGTTTCTTTGTTATTAAAGTTGGATTAAACATGTTCACTTCAGGCGGCTAGTCAAACTGACTCAAGTCTAATAACTAAACAAGACTGATAATAAGGAAATTAACTTTGATAGTGTTGTGATTTCCAAAACTGTAAATAAATAAAAGCACATACCCTACTTTATAAGCCACATGTTTATAGGTTCAATCAATGCTTTTTAGGATTTGTTAGAACCTGATTACCTGCTTGCTACAATCTACAAAAACCCGAGTGCTTATACACAAAACAGCAATAATATGAGCGAGAATTGCTTCTGGTACAGTAATAAAACATGTTTGCTTTGCATCTCCATGCTTGGGGTTTGATTCCTGCCTCTGCTCTGTGTATGGAGTTTGCATGTTCTCCCATACTTCAGGGGTTACCTCCAGATACTCTGGTTTCCTCCCCAAGGAAACAAGACATGTTTTGGAGGCTGACTAGAATATTTAATTTATCTGTAGTGAATAGGGCATGTGATTGTGTGTGTGCATGCATGTGTATAATTGTGTCTAGGATGTCCCCATGCCTTGTGCCCTGAGACTCATGGAATAGACTCCAGTCCCTCTACAACCCTTTATAGGATGTGTGTAACAGAAAATGGAAGGATGTTGTATTGCACCAATGTTTCTTTGTACCACAGTGTCATTACTTGTACAGAAAAGCTGTAGAAGTCATGTGAAAACTTTTTCTGCCCAGGTCTTGTCTCAAATATGAAGTACATCTTGGTCACTGGTGGTGTTATATCCGGAATTGGTAAAGGGATTATTGCCAGCAGTGTGGGAACAATCCTCAAATCCTGCGGTCTCCGTGTCACCGCCATCAAAATTGATCCTTACATTAATATCGATGCAGGCACCTTCTCTCCCTATGAACACGGTGAGTTTACATGCAAACACGAATGTTGCCTTACTTTGTTTGCTTCGTCCAGCGTCTAACACACAAACCGTGATATCTTTCAGGTGAAGTGTTTGTGCTGGATGATGGTGGTGAAGTTGACCTGGATTTGGGAAACTACGAACGCTTTCTGGATATCCGGCTAACCAAAGACAACAACCTGACTACGGGGCAGATTTATCAGTCTGTTATAACAAAAGAGAGGAGAGGAGATTATCTTGGCAAAACTGTGCAAGGTGTGTCTCATGAAGAGATGAGGTGTGTCTCATGTTCTGTTTGTCATTGTTGTGATATTAATGGAACATGTGAACTGACTGCATGGAATAATTCCATGTTTCATTTAAGCCAAGCTAGTTTTTTCTTGCATTCAAATTTGAAGAACATCCTGCTCAGTGAGTTTCTTTGCTGAAGTTGATTTCTATAGTACATGGGTAGTTATGGAACAAATAAAACATGACCGTGCATGCCTTTATTGCTTTCACCATCATGCAGCTGATTGTATTTCAATAGCAGCACCTTCCAAAGCGTTTTATTCTCTTACGTCTTAGTGTTTTACTCCAAACACTTGCCAACAATGATACTTTTCAGTATTTCCGAACATCACATTGTGCATTTGAATTGTTTGTAGTTACATTTAATGTATTAGAATGACTGAGACAATTGAGTTGTCAGTTGTTATCACTTACTTTATTACAGCTGTGAACAGTCTGAGTAGCTTCTGTCTTGAAATGAATAAGACCAAGATCTATGCAGATTGCGTGTTCCCAACAAACTGGAACATGCAAAGCTGTCAATCCTGCAGGAAAACTTACTGAGAGTTACATATTATTAATAATATTGCTCACGATTAAGCCAAAGTGCAGTGTAGCTTTCAGCAATATTCAAATAAATGTAAATAATTTAACAGTCGAAAGATTTAGATTAAAAGGGTGTGAGATGTTAGTGCCGAGTTCAGACCGAGAGGGTAATGCAGATCACACGCAATGGCATGCACGAGAAAAAATGTTAAAAAGTAAACAAATTTTCTGGAAATGTGCTGGTTGGACTGTAGTGATTTGATCTGTTCTGTTTCTCCCAGTGGTTCCACACATCACCGATGCCATTCAGGAACGGGTGATGCACCAAGCCAAAGTTTCAGTGGATGATGATGGGGTCGAGCCACAAGTCTGTGTCATAGAGGTCTGTGCTGAATAGAGGTTTCGACCACTTTCGTCTGTGCTGAATAAATTCATGGTGCTGCCAGGCTACCTGCATGCTGTTTACCTTCAACAGATATTTGTTTACTTGTCACAGTTAGGAGGCACCGTGGGAGACATTGAAAGCATGCCGTTCATAGAAGCCTTCAGGCAGTTCCAGTTTAAAGTGAAACGTGAGAACTTCTGCAACATTCACGTCAGTCTTGTTCCTCAGGTAGGAGACGGGCTTTATCACACGTACAGCATGTATTTACCTGTCACGGTTTACACTCCCAGTGTTTTGCTCACTGCGGTTTGAATGAAAGTGATGCGGTCACTCAGGGTAAGAGGGAGGTATACAGCAAGATATTGTCTATATACAACAGACTCTGTTCTGTTCTGGCACCGAGGTGGTGGAATGAACTTTCAGTAGATGTCCGAACAGCTGAGTCACTTCAAAAGATAGACGAAGACCTACCTCTTTTCTAAAGAACTTAAATTAGCACCTTTCCCCTGGTGAAGTCTAGTCTGTAGTCTGAAGACTGCAACCTAGTGAACCAGTGTTAATGTATTCATCAATAGAGACTTAAACACTTTTGTACATTGCTCTGGATAAAGGCATCTGCCAAATTCTATAAATGTAAATGGTTTTAGTAATATTAATAATAATTATAGTTTTGTCATTTCACAGCCAAGTACTACAGGAGAGCAGAAGACTAAACCTACTCAAAACAGCGTGCGAGAGCTCCGTGGTCTGGGCCTGTCACCTGACCTGGTCAGGCAAATTCCCTCTCTTCATTTTCTATGAACAAACTCCACATTTGCATTTATTAATATGCAAGCGGTTGCTTTATATTCAATTATTTGCTGAGAATTCAGGAAGAGTTCTTGTGTGCAAAAATATTTAAACAAAACTAGCTGGGATAAGAGTTTAGCCAACAAACCCTGCTTAAATAATTACACACAACAGGAGACCTTCCACTTGTATTTTATCCACTAAAATTTGATGTACTTAATTGAATATGAAACCAGAGCTACATTTTTGCCACTGTCCAATCCTTTTCTAATATGCTTCTGTTTTTTTTTTTTTTAATTTATTTTTTTTGATAAAGATCGTTTGTCGTTGTTCAACTCCTCTGGACACGGCAGTGAAAGAGAAGATCTCCATGTTTTGTCATGTAGAGCCAGAGCAGGTATTTACATATAACCAACTGTGAGCTAAAATAGAGAAATTTTGCTGGGCTGAGATCACTATATACACACACAGCGGGTAAAATAAATATTGAACACGTCACCATTTTTCTCAGTAAATTTCTAAAGGTGCAATTGACATGAAATTTTCACCAGATGTTGGTAACAACCCATCCAATCCACACATGCAAAAAAAATCAAACCATAGATGTCTGTAAATGATGTTATGTTTAATAATGTTAAATGACCCTGAGAAAAACTATTGAACACATGAAGAAAGGGAGGTGCAAAATGGCATGGAAAGCCAAGACAATCAGTAATTAGAAAGCAATCCTGCCCCTTGCCAATGCAAATTAATATCAGCTGGTTCTGTCCACACTGATGGCCTATAAAAAGGTCTCGTTACCAAGGTACAGCACAAGAAACATCTCATGATGGGTAAAAGCATAGAACTTTCTCAAGACCTTCGCAACCTTATTGTTGCAAGACATTCTGATGGCATTGGTTACAGAAGGATTTCAAAACTTCTGAATGTTCCAGTGAGCAGTGTTGGGGCCATAATCCGTAAGAGGAAAAATCATTTCACCATAAACAGGCCACGACCAGGTGCTACTCACAAGATTTCTGACAGAGGAGTGAAAAGAATTATCAGAAGTGTTGTCCAAGAGGCAAGGATCACTTGTGAACAGCTTCAGAAAGACCTGGAATCAGCAGGTACAGTTGTTTCAAAGAAAACAATAAGTAATGCACTCGACCGCCATGGCCTGTATGCACGCTCCCCATGCAAGACTCCACTGCTCAAGAAAAGACATGTTAAAGCTTTTAGTTTGCTGCACAACATTTGGACAAGCCTGTGGAATACTGGAAGAATATAGTCTGGTCCGGTGAGACCAAAATTGAACTCTTTGGATGCCATAATACACACCATGTTTGGAGGAGAATTGGCACTGCAGGTCACCCCAAAAACACCATACCAACAGTAAAGTTTGGAGGTGGGAACATCATGGTGTGGGGCTGTTTTTCAGCATATGGTACTGGCAAACTTCATATAATTGAAGGAAGGATGAATGGGAAAATGTACAGAGACATTCTTGATAAAAATCTGCTGCCATCTACCAGGATGATGACGATGAAATGAGGGTGGACATTTCAGTAAGACCATGATCCCAAACGAGGTGCTAGAATGGCCCAGCCAATCACCTGACTTGAATCCAATTGAAAATCTATGGAAAGAACTAAAGATCAGAGTTCATAGAAGAGGCCCACGGAACCTTCAAGATTTGAAGACTTTGAAAATTTCATGTTAATTGCACCTTTTTAGAAATAAATTTACTGAGAAAAATGGTGACATGTTCAATACTTATTTTACCCGCTGTGTGTGTGTGTGTGTGTATATTATTGACTCAAATCCTTACAGAAAGCGATAAACACCCATAATCTATACCCTCTACTTTTATTTTATTGTCAGGTCATCTGCGTACATGACGTGTCTTTGGTCTATAGAGTTCCACTGCTCATGGAGGATCAGGGAGTAATGGATTTTTTTTGCAGACGGCTGAACTTGCCCAATGTGAGTAAACCCCACAGGATGCTCACCAAGTGGAAAGAAATGTCAGATAGGTCAGGCTTTCTGTTTCTTTTTCATTTTATACTTCAAAGCTACAAAAATACTTCTGGACATTTCTAAACAAAATTGCTATGTGTGCTGTTGGATTCTTATGTTTTTAACAGAACTGACAGACTTTTGGAAAGCACATCGATAGCTTTAGTTGGAAAGTACACCAGATTTTCAGATTCCTACGCATCAGTGATTAAAGCACTGGAGCATTCTGCCCTTGCCATCAACTACAAACTCGAGTTGAAAGTAAGGCATGTTCTTTATTAATGGCTTCATTTATGAGTCATTTATGCTCATCAATGCTCTTAAGGAAATTTAATTTTATCTAGTTTACTCAAATGTGTCTGAGTAGATCTATCTGCCTGTCTGTCTATTTCAGTTCATAGACTCTACCGATTTGGAGAAAAACACAGAGCAGGAAGACCCGGTGAAGTATCATGAGGCCTGGCAGAAGCTTTGCAGTGCTGAGTGAGCCCAGTGTCACCTAACACAAGGCTATAACACACTGCTGTCACTGTATAAGATTAATGGTTTGTGGTACAAGTCTAGCTGTGGCACAGGGGCATCCAGATTTATCCAGAAAGGGCAGGTTTTCATTACCAACAGAAGCTAGATTTGATAGTCTATTTAAGGCAAAAATGTAATTAACTAATTAAACAGATGAACTCCGGTGTATCTCCGTCATGGCTGGACTGAAAACCTGTAACCACAGTGGTGCTCTTTACCGGATAAGCTTGGACACCCTTTCAGTAGAAGCTAGAAACTTATAATCAAGTTAAATATCAAGTTAGAATACAGAGTGATTGGGAAAAGTGCTTTCTGTACTGTAACTGTAATTTCGTAGATTGATTCTTTGCCATTGCACTTTTCACAGCTTTTACTGTTGTTTTCTGTTTAGTACAGCAACAGTATTCACATGCCACTGCTTGTAAAGCATAAAAAAGTTGCTTGCACTTGAAAAATGCTATCTTTACTTTTGTGCTTCTATGCAATTAACTGGTCTAATTATAGACTGGCAGATTCTAACATTGCTCTTTTGATTGATTGTTTACTCTTCTAGTGGTGTTTTGGTACCAGGAGGCTTTGGAGTACGAGGCACTGAGGGAAAGATTCTTGCTATTAACTGGGCAAGAAAACGGAAAAAGCCTTTCTTAGGTAAAAAAGACAGGAGTTTAGATTGCTTTGTGTACTGAATTATTGATAGTGTTGTTCATCCACTAGAGAGCGGTGTGCTCTGTTGTAGAGTAAGTGTGTCGTCACTTGCTCACATCACGAGACAATACTTTCCAGTAGGTAGAATTAAACTGGTATGTGTGGCAAGAAACATATGGTTCTTAGAGAAGATCCAAACTTTCCTTATTTTTGATGTATAGATCTGTGTATTAACTGTGTATATCAGATCAAGTAACATTACCCATGCAGCCATTTTTACTACCACTGATCTTACAGAGGGGAGTCTAGTCCCCACCTCAGGGGACTCGGCAAACCCATAGCACACAATCGCACACGCACTCACCCATACACACAATAGATTTAGAGATTCCACAGGGAGTCACAGGGAGAAAATGCCCACTGGAGGTGAAAAGCAAACGTGCTAAACACCAAGCAACTCTGTGGACATTAAAAAAAAATTGTTTATTCTAATCTATGCATAAAGAACATACCAAAATGTACAATGGTTTTAATATGTGGATTGCAGGTGTTTGTCTGGGCATGCAGCTCGCCGTGTGTGAATTTGCTCGTAATGTGCTTGGCTGGAAAGGTAAACTGCAGTAGAGATCACACCAGTTTTACTGTATTTTTGTCAGATCTCGTATTCACATTGTTTCTTTTCTTATACAGATGCTAACTCCACTGAATTCGACCCTGACACTAAGTATCCTGTTGTAAGCAACCCTTTTAACACATTTTGTGCTGAAATGTTTTTTCAGGATTTTTATTTACCATGTTCACATTTAGGGGGGCATGGTGGCTTAGTGGTTAGCACATTTGCCTCACACCTCCAGGGTTGGGGGTTCGATTCCCACCTCTACCTTGTGTGTGTGTGTGTGGAGTTTGCATGTTCTCCCCGTGCCTCTGGGGTTTCCTCTGGGTACTCTGGTTTCCTCCCCTGGTCCAAAGACATGCATGGTAGGTTGATTGGCATCTCTGGAAAATTGTCCGTAGTGTGTGAGTGAATACGAGTGTGTGTGTGCCCTGCGATTGGTTGGCACTCCGTTCAGGGTGTATCCTGACTTGATGCCCAATGACGCCTGAAATAGGCACAGGCTCCCCATGACCTGAGAAGTTTGGATAAGCGGTAGAAAATGAATGAATGCTCACATTTATATACAGAATACATGTTTACAGTTTTGTTTTTATTTTACTGTAGTAATGCAATGCTGTGGTATTATAATACTAACCCTAAAATGCTGAGTGCAGTTAATACGGATACTGACCATGTATCTTTAAAGAAACTCTGTCATATCATCTTCATGTAGGTGATTGAAATGCCAGAACATAATCCAGGACAAATGGGTGGTACGATGAGGTTGGGGAAAAGACGAACCATCTTCAAAAGCACCTCAAGTATTCTCAGTAGGTTACACTGGATGTTTTATAATGAACTGTTTGAATGCTATGCTTTAGATATTACGATGACTGATGATTGAACAATATTCACTGATGCAGTTGACTAATGTATTTTTGAAAATTTAGGAAAATTGTATGGAGATGCTGAATATGTTGATGAACGACACAGACATCGTTTTGAGGTATGTGTTTACATAAATACTGGGGTAACAAAAGTCTCCGTGTATATTGTGGAAATTAACACCTGATCGCAAATTGTAAGTTTAGTTACAAAACATCCTGTACAAGGTTGCTTTCTTTGACTCCCCGTTTTGCAGCAGCATTGTGAGTGAGGTGTGTGCCGCATTTGCCATTAAAGTCCATAGCAACCTGGCATAATCTTCCTGATCCAGTCCTGAGAATGAATTCAATATGTTCTCCTTTTGTCAAAGGTTTTTAAAGATGGTCTGAAAAAATATACATAATATTTGTTCTTTTCTTTTAGGCATGAAGACATTTTGCCATTCCCTGAACAGTGAAGCAGCTTATCAGTCTCTTACTTTTACTACATTTGTTCTCTGGCACGTTTCCCATCAGGTGAATCCAGAGCTAAAGCACCACTTGGAGGAAAAAGGCCTTCACTTTGTGGGTCAGGACCAGGAGGGCGAACGAATGGAAATCATTGAAATCGAAGGTTGGTTGAAGGTTCAATATTTTAATCTCTTCTGAAGGATACCAGTTTGAAATATAGCTTCCTCTTTTGTCTTGGCAGATCATGCTTACTTTGTGGGAGTGCAGTACCATCCGGAGTTCACCTCTCGCCCCATTAAGCCTTCACCTCCCTACTTTGGCCTGCTTTTAGCAGCTGCAGGAAAACTACAGAACTACCTGCTCAAAGGATGCAGACTTTCACCACGGTAAATCCAACCACTGATAACTTATTTTTCATTCATTCAGTCACCTGTTGAGAACATCTTGTGTGTTATACTCACTTTCCTGTGTGTTATACTCGCCTCCCATGAAGGTGAAAACATCCACTAAAATGTTCACTTTTAGCAGTGAGTTTGGTATAGTGAAGAAAGAAACATTTCTAATGTGCAGAATGTGTTGGTGTTTGAACAATTTTCTGAGAAATTTATTTTATCTTCCTTGTCTCAGAGACACGTACAGTGACCACAGTGGCAGTAGTTCTCCAGACTTGGACCTTTCTGAACTTAAATTCCCTTCAACCTCAAAGAAGGAATCTGCTCACACGCAGTGGACATAAAAGGAAACTGAACACTTCTTACATTTATCTTCACCTGAAGAGAAGAGACTGTTTCCTTTTGGAGGTTTAATATTTTATGCCCTCACTATAGCACAAAACAAAATGTATTAATGAGCTCAAGTAATAAAAAAAAAAAGTTATTTAAATATGAAAGTTTAAATGACAATCTTGGGGTCTGAATAAATATTTGTCTGAACATGTTTTGCACATGTAGAAAGGTACCATGAATAATACATGATGCATTTTTACATAAACAATACAAAGGTTTTATTATGCCATAATAAAGTGGAACTGGTGATCCAAGCCTTATTTTAAAACCTGATATCGTATCACTAATTAGCACACTGTTTAGCCCTTTTATTTTTTTATGGTTCTGTGCTCACTTTTTTAAAGGACTAGTCTTTATACGAATGAAAATGTCTGCCTAATATTAAACACAATACCTACAAATATATCTGTATGAGGTAGCAGTGAAAAGCACAGAAGCTTGTAGGAACTTTAGTGTCTGTGAAATCAGATCTTTTGAAATCTGGTACTTAGACTTTAGATGTTATTTATCTTTTATTAATATGTAAACTCAGGGGAATTTTAATAATGTAAGGAAACACAGATATTCGGTTGGTACGGATTTTAAAGCTCATGAACAACGTTGCTCATTTGGTTCTTTTGGTGTTCTCTAAACAGGCCATTTATGGCTAATAAACCTGATTCTGATTTACTGGTTGTTGCTGTGATAATAAAGCTATGAAATACAGTTTATGTACTGCCTCCTGTTTAATTCTATTTTTATTTGTAGAGAGCTCATTGCAATAGGCACTGACACAAAGCAGTTGTACAGAAATGCAGATTTTGAACCTTAGAAGAAAAATGTCTGAAAAGATATGAAACATGAGAGCAAACAGACACACCTCTTCTGTGTGAAACCAGACAGTGGGGATAATTATACTGTAATTCACTATAATATATAGGATACAAAGGTAAACAAAGCCAAACTACATGTGTTAATAAAGCTCAGTATGTACACCGAGTATTAAGGTGAGCACAGTACAGACTTATATAGTATCAGATCATTCACATAAATTCAGTTTCCAAGTGAAATTATTCACAGAATCAAAAGATTAAACTAGGGCAAACGATGTTTTAGGAAGTGCACGTAATGAAGGTGTAAGTAAAAAAAATAATACAAAGATCATGTGTACCAGTATCCAGAATATAAACATCTTGACTACATCAGTTCCTAATGTTAGTATGTTTTTGTCAAATTTAAACCCATAATAAATAAAAAAAAGCCGAAAATACTCCTAAAATAAAATTTTAATTATTTTGACAGCCGTGTATATTATACGTAATAACCATATTTATTTCCTATGATAGAACTTATTCAATTCATTCCTCGTCCAGAGACTTTTATGTTGTAATATCACATTTCCGGTGGTCAGAATTTTCACTGTATTTAATATCGCCTTGATTAGCTGTACGGATAATGAAGGTGTTCTGCATTTGCTAGACTTTATTCTTAACCATTTAATAGTACACTTTCCCCCCTCCCAGAAGATGGAGAAATAATACCACGCATTTAATATAAGGTAAAGTATTTATAAGATATAAAGCTTCGAACGCTGTGTAGAACCTTCGCCGTTAGCTGTTAGCAAAATGCTGTTGTGTAGTTAGCTTTGTACAAAGTAGGCTAACACACAGCCTTAAATGTAGGCTACCGTAAATATGAAGACGATGTAGAACATTAAAGATATATAATAGCATCTGTTAGCTGTAGACATGGACAGAAAGGTTAGCGAAATGGTGCTAGTCAGAATATTGCCTAATACAATAGCTAGCTGTCTGGACTGTTTTGCTAGATATCTAGCTTTATGTAAGGTCGGAAAATTATTGTCTAAAGTTGCTTCATATTCGCGCAGTGACTTTATCTGCTAGCGGAACTCGGATGTTGTGATTTTTAGTATTTCTGGTTACTTTTCTATATATATTTGGAAGTGGAAGCTAACTAGCTGTAGCACTTGATAAACAATAAACTAGCGGTTTTACGGCTGTTTGTGTGTTAATTGTGTAAATGTTGATCGAGGAGATTAAAAGTGATAGACGTTGTTGATACGGTGTTCTTTGGTACGTTTGGTAATGTGAAGTTAGTTATTATATCAAACAATGGCTGCTAGTGTTAGAAACGGCTTAATCAAAACACTTCTATCTGTTCGTGGCTGCATTAACCCTCATTCCCATGATGCCGTGCGCGCTAAACTTCCGGTGAGGCTTAAACTGTTGATATTAATTTTAACTGTTATTATTAGTCATTTAAATGTTGAAATATTTATTAACAACGTTTTCAAAAAGTCTACATTTGAAATAAACAAAACAACAACAAAAAACCCCACAAAACAGCAACTTACAAATAAGATAAGATATACCTTTATTCGTCCCACAATGGGGAAATTTCTCTGTTTCAGCAGCAAAGAGTAAGAAAATGCAAATATATAAAAAGAATAGAGATATAATATAATATACAGTATATACAAAAAATTTTGTAGAATAAGAGACCACGAGTAGTGAAAGACATATTGCACATAGGTAATATTACACGTTTTTCAAAATTTCTGTTATTGCACATGTTTAAAATACTTTGATATAGTTCATTATTTCAGTGAAACAGTAATAACCGTGTGTATTATGGTGACTTGTTCACTGGGAGCAGCTTTGATTGTACAGTCTAATAGCAGCAGGGAGAAAAGACCATCTGTGTCTCGCCTTCAGACACTTAGGATGTAACAGTCTGTCACTGAAGGAGCTGCTCAGAGCTGACACCGTTTCATACAGGGGGTGAGAGTCGTTCTGCAGCATGACGATAGTTTTGCTGCCCTCCTCCTTTCTCCCACCTCAAATACCCCTGACTATCATACGCATCCATATGAAGGCCTTCTCCAGACTTTTGACAAAACTGGAAGTGCACATCTATACAGAGGCCCAAACCTGGTCCAACATTACCATCCTCCTGTGCACAAAGTGAGGTTCATGAACATGTGGTTTTGGTTTTTCAAGGCTGATGCAGAAGAACTCAAGTAGCCCTGACCTCAACCCAAATGAACACCTTTAGGACAGTTCTCTAAGGCAAGGGTGGTGACAAACTTTGGTGTAATAGTCAAGTGTTCACTCTTGGTCACTTACTGTACCACAGCTGTAAAGTTGGACAGCTTCTGAGTAAGACTTTGGACAGTTCCATTTAACGCCTTAAGTGTTTGTCCTCACAAACCTAAATGGTTTACTGCTCAGCAGGCCTATTATACTCATCCTGTCGACTTTATATTTACACCCCCCCAGGGCTTAATTTTAAAACATAAAATAGCAGAACACTAAGTGAGAGATGATCAGTTTACAGTGTGCGCGGTCTTTAAGCAAAACACGAGTATTACAACGAGTATTAAAATCAGTGTTAAAAGGGCCAGTAATGTCCTCTGCAGTCTCCTCCTGTGCAGTTTGCTCCACTCCTCTGTGTCAGTCTGATGTCTTTAGAAGAATGCCCACATGGCACAGGGTTGATTTGCGTGACAAGCAGTCCACTAAGTTTCAGAAATGGCTGCTTTGTGTTAAAGCGTCGGTGCCTTTTTTAAAGTCGTGTTCTGCCCCACCACTTTTTGTTTACTTTAAGAAATGACAACAAAGTCAGCTGCTGTCTTTCGCCATTTGCATGAGTTATAAGCACTTGTGACTGATGTGTCACCGAACATGAGTGTGCAGTGATTACTAGTTACCAGATGGTCATCATGGAAATGAGCAGATTGTATTTTTGAAAAGGGAGGCCAGAATTGATCTTTCATTAAAATCAGAAATTAAAAAGGTTTTGCACATAACCGTTTGACACAAAGGTACTCTAGCTCAGACCCAGAATTAGTCAGTGACATTCAATTCCATTCAAGTTTGTTAGTATAGCACATTGTACAATTGAAATTGTCTCAAAGCAGCTTTACAGAACATCATCATAGAACAGAAGGTTATTATAAAGAATAATATAAAGATTAATATAATACAAAATTCAAGATTAATTCAAGAACATCAAGGAAATTCAAGAACATCTAGTGGAGAAACAAAAAAATTATAAAAACATCTAAATTGAAGGATCACCTTCATCTTGCTCTGACCTGAAGTGACTTGAAATCACTTAAAGACGTAATTATGACCTCACAACTGGAAATTACCTATGTGATGTCCTTTTGGAAAGTTTGTATTTACACTGTTAAGCATAGTTGTGTCCCCTCCTTTTCCTCTGAAAGTGTAAACATCTATGATTACAATAATTCAAGACTCTTTAAAAATTTATTCTGTGAAGTTGACACTTCATCGATATCCCTAAAGATTTTAATAATGCATTGATGCAAATGATTTCAGCAGTTGCCTTAGTTATATTTCTTTGTTTGATGCAGGTTAATAATTTGCTCCTCATAAAACACAATCACATCATCTCCATGACCATGGGATGCATCTTCGCCATGGTTGCTAAGAAATGGATAGCTACATATTGCATCGTGTAGGGTTAAAAAAAAAAAGTTTATTTGAATATTGCTTTAAATAATTCACATTGACTCAAAGCAGCTTTACAGAAGTATAAAAACAGAATAAAAACAAATCGTTGTTTAAGCATTTGTGTCTTTAAATCCATTTTTTTTTTCTATTTCCTTGGCATAGTATAATTTCTACTTATTTATGTCACCATAGTATCTGTTTATAATCAGCTGAACACTGCCTTACAGGTGGCTCCTGGCTGATAGCCCTTTCAGATTATAGCATGAATCAATATCAACAGCAGCCTGGCCGATCCAACCTGTACAGCGTCGTGAAAACTGAGAGCTCGCCAACTCCGCCCCTCGCCACCAGCATGGCCAACAGCACTGCAGTTCCGGGGAAAGGCCTGGGAACCCCTGGGCCTGCTGGGAGAGTGAGTCCTGAAGGAAGTCAGGTGAGGCTTTCCACACGCCCAAAAAGCCACAAAGGCAGTTTTGCAATGTCGCACTTCCAGTTGTTCTTGACACTATTAGATTACATTGTCTTGAAATGTCACTGCAGGTGCACATGAAGAGAGCTGCTGATGTTTTTACTGTGTCTTCTGCCTTCATAAAAGTCTCCTACTTCTCTCTAGGTGGTGGCTACATGATGTCTGTTTAGTCACTCGTGTGTTGTTCAGTTTATTAGTGCCCACACTACACTATGGACCACAATTAATCACTGTATGACTGCATCTACTAAAGCACCATGTGTTGAGAGCTGTGCCATTCTGTATGAATGACAGTCCAATTAACAGATACATGAACAGTAAACGTGTGAACTTTTATATTTAGTCCCTTTAGCTTCACATCAGTTTTTGAAGAAATGGTTAGGCAAAAAAAAAAAAAAGCTTCTTTCTCATCTCGTTCCAGTCTGAGTCCTGATCCAGATCTTTAACTGCACTGTGCTTTCCAGGTCCTCAGTAAGAAGAAGCTGCAGGACCTGGTGCGGGAAATTGACCCCAATGAGCAGCTCGATGAAGACGTCGAGGAGGTAGTTCCAGATCTCAGATTCTCATTTTATTGATCACATACACTATCATACACAGTACACACATCATACAAAGACTTTTTTGTGTAATAAAAGTTGGATCCAATCAAATAAAAGTAGAACAGGATAACGATAAAAATATAATTTAACTGCACAGTTAAGAAAAGTAGGGAAATGTATAGAAAATATAAGAGTACTTTTTTCCTTAATTTCTGAATAGAAAGTCCTGTGTACATGGAGATGGAGGAGATACATTTGTGCAGATTTGGTTTATTTTAGTTTATTTTCATATAATTAAACTTAGAAATGCTAAGTACTTAAAATAAAGAATACTTTGTACTTAAAAAGCACACTTAAAGTGCCTTTAAATAATATATTGAACACTGCTTCTTGCCAGGTATCCAGATTATACCTTAGTCACAACTGTGTTTTGCTGAAGGTGTTCGAATCAGTACTCAACAGAATGCCATCACGTTTGTCCACATGAATTGGGACGCGACCCTCTCTCTTTGTCCTTCCTCTCAGATGTTGCTGCAAGTTGCTGATGATTTTATAGAGAGTGTCGTGACAGCAGCCTGTCAGCTCGCCCGTCACCGCAAGTCTAACACTCTAGAAGTAAAGGATGTGCAGTTGCACCTTGGTGAGTCTTTTTTTTTCTTTCCCTTTTTTCTCCTCATCATGGCTGTTTTCTGTGACTGATGACACACTCTTTGAAATCTTGGACATAGGAAACTACATGACATAGCACATTATCTATGCAAATGATGTGTCTCAGCGTTCCACCATTTAGTTGTTACACAACATTGTTAAGGATGATCTTAAATTCGACATCGCCATGCATATATTTAGATTAAAAATAAATGCAAATAACGGGCTATTAATACTATAGAGAAAAAAACGTTTCATTGGCTAATGTTTTTGCCTGCAGTGAAACTTTTTAGGAAAACTAGGATTTCACTCAAGTTTTTTGCTTAATTAAGCAAAGTTCAGCATCTGCTGTGTCAAACAGCTTTTATCAATGTGCATTTGTCAGATGTGCATTGAGTGCTTTTCTACCATATGGACAACACTGACAACGAGCCACCAACGTGTGACTGAAGCCAGAAGTAGCAGTATGAGAAGTAAACTCACAGCCATAGTAATGAATGAAGGATTTGAGATTCTGTCACACATTGCACAGTGGAGTCTAATGGCTCATATGACACTCTGTGCTATAATAATTTATAGTTCCTTATCATTATTTCTGTTTTACTATAGACTACTATGAGCAGAATATTCATAGAAAGGTAAATAACAAACAGGAAAGCCATTTTTCCACAGAAACGTGTATATCTTCAAAGTAATCGGTGATCTCTGGTGAATTTCTAGGATACCTGTTCATAACATTAAAAAATTAGAAGTTTTCTTCACCCATAAAAAAGTCTGTAGAATTATCTGATGAGAGGTAAAAAGGGTTGACAAATCCTACAGTGTCCTGACTGATTTTATATCAGCCATGCGATGATGAAATGATTAATTTGTTTATATTGACTGAAGATGTCCAGTAAGTCGATTTCCAAGGCAGTATACTAGTGAAAAGCTTTAATAGCTGTTAGATTGCGGTTGGTTCTAACTGTGTGCCCGTAACTTAAGGTTAACACGATATGTGCTCCACCACAGCTGTGATTGTGATGTATTGTTTGCACTGTTTATGCGCTGCTTCTGTGCTGTGACTCCACAGAGCGTCAGTGGAACATGTGGATCCCAGGCTTCGGCTCAGATGAAATCCGACCGTACAAAAAGGCGTGCACTACAGAAGCACACAAACAGGTCCGTCTTCATGCTTTCACATCATACATCCTGAACACACAAACATCATCATCAACAATTTTGCTTCATGTCTTTTTGTTCTTTCAGAGAATGGCACTGATCCGTAAGACGACCAAAAAATAGGAAGAATACAGACGACTGATGTTTCTTTTGCTCTATGGGTTTTGTCAAATGAGAAGAATTAATTTTTTTTGGTTTTGTTTTGTTTTTGGGGAAAAGCAGACTGATGGATGTGCCGTTATCAGCTGCTTCTAATATTTTACTTTTACAGATGTCAGAAACATTTGCCCAAACTGTTCATTTAAAATGTCATCTGTGTTCTGTTCTTGGAATGATTAAAATAAACTAAACTGTTATGATCCTAAAATCTTTAATAGATCTCAAACGCAGCACAAAAAAAACAAAAAAACATGATGACTGGATCAGCTCACTGTGGCCATTCATATATTTATATATTTTTAAACATCTGTCATGACGTCATAATCATTACACCTTTTTATATTTCTTATTTCTGGAGAACATTATCTCTTGGGCAAATTAGAGCATTTGATTTTAAACAAACAGTTGATTACAATCTGTAGTTGTATAGAATAAACTTCTGGGCACACAGTGAGTTTGATTCACAACGTAAATGTGCACAAAAGGACGTCAAGCAATTGAGTCAGAGATGATTTGGTCATTACTTAGAAGGGAAATATAAGTTTGTGGCTTAATAAGAAGAATTGGGCACAGTTAACTTTTGTTAAAATTGCTTTATGTATTTTTTTATTTGCAATGCCTTTGACAAAATTGTTTTGCGATGGCTTATCTGCCCGTTTAATGGCTCACTCAGTGTCTGTCAAATTAAGGTGCTATTATTTGCTTCTACAGTAAACACTGATACTCAATTAACCTTTAACATGTTGGTTGCATAGCAATTTAAATTGCATCCCAAATTGCTATTCTGTTCTAGCTAACTCAGCTAGGTTTTCCTCCTCAATATTCTTACTAATAAATCTGACATTTTGTTTGCTTGGGTGAGTGAATGTTAATATTCATTTCTGTAAAATAGCGCGCAGAAATGCTATTATACGATTGATGGTAGTTGTGCTTGTCATGGTGGTGTATTGAGGCTTTCTGTATTGGAGCTGTATTATGTTCCATCAGGGACTTCACTATAATGCAGTACTTTTCTTAGTACTTTAACATTGGTCTATTGTAGGTTTTTTTTTTGCGCATTATATTAAGTGTTCTACACGTTTGATTTGCTTTGTGAGTGCAAAGTGTCACACACGGCATGTGTTTTTGCAGTGTTTGTTGTATGTAGTCCTGATGTAGGATTTGTTTCACAGTACTGCAGTCATAGTGTTTAGCCAACAATAACCACGGTTGTCAGAAGGTTTTTTTTCCCCGGGGGGGTTTGTAAAATAAGCTTGTCTTTTTTTTTTCTTTCCCAAAAATAAAATGATTTGACTATCTACATGCTTCCCATACATGTCCCATACAATGCTGTATAAAGTGTGTTAAGAAATTAAAGACATATCCTACAGGCCTACAGAAGATGGGATAGATGATAGTTCCCTAAAGCTGCTATGATGACAACAGCGATTAAACACGAGTGAAGCAAGTTTTCAACTCTCAGTCATTTGCACAAAGAGGAAGAGGAGCGCATGATAAAAAAATGCACAAAAACAACCTAGTTCCAGTGTGGAGGTACTTTAAATTAGGTTCTGGGTCTTGAATATTGAGCAACACGGTTTGGTTATATATCAGAGCTTAGTGAATCCCAGTTATCACCAGGCAGAGTAGGTTTCTTCATTGACTAGGATTCATGTATTACTAATTTAAGCAAGACCCTTAACCCTTAATTATTAAGTTGTATTAAAGAATATATGTACATTTGTCACTTGATTAAGCTGTAAATGTAATAAACATCCATTTAAGCACAAGATAAAAGAGAGAAAAAAAAAAGAACATTGCCATATCATAGCTCCTGAGTCCATTCTTGCTTCCTGAGCTCAGGTTCCTTGTGTGGAGTTTCCCCATGTTCTTTTGTGTTTTTTTTTTAATTTTTTTTTTTATCTAGGTTGTGCAGTTTTCTCACGCCTCCACAAAATGATATTTTCTGCTAGATGGATTGGTTACTCTAAATTGCCTTTGGGTCTGAATAAATGTGTGTGTTGCCTTGTGACGAACTGGAGTGTCATTCGGGATGCATTCATCATCTCACACCCAGGCTCCAGATCCACCACATCCCTGATCATGATAAAGCAGTTTACTGAACCCGAGTGAATGAGATATTACTATATTTATTGGGTTAATAAATTGCTCAGTGTGAGACCTTGAATGATTTTCCACGAGTAGAAGACTGTAGTGTGTTGATAGATGTGATGAGATTAAGATGGAGTTACATGAAGGAGAAACAAACCGTAAACAGATAAATAGTAAAGCTACTATAAGAAGAGACGAACTCTAATCCAGGATCTGTTGTGCTTGTATTGTTGTGATGATGTCACTGCTTCTTTGTTCGTCTGGCGTAATTGTGAGCCATCGCCT
This sequence comes from Tachysurus fulvidraco, assembly GCF_022655615.1. Classification (NCBI taxonomy): domain Eukaryota; kingdom Metazoa; phylum Chordata; class Actinopteri; order Siluriformes; family Bagridae; genus Tachysurus; species Tachysurus fulvidraco. The sequence continues at coordinate 15,492,219 of NC_062520.1, read as the reverse complement.
AGCATTGACGCAATCAACTCTAAATCCTTAAATTTGCAAGTGAATATTGAAATTCTATTGGCACGTTGATCTAAAGGGTTTTTTTTTTTTTTTTTTTTTTTACCAATTTGAGGCTTGATTCCATACATTTTAGCAATAATGTGACCATTCATTTGCTGTTGGATGTAGTAAATATCCACCTGACTTCATTTTATATAGCATCCAGAGATTTGCATTTTTTATTTAACAATTGTTTTATACATGAAAAGGAGAAAAAATGTAAATACTCTGTGTTTCTCCCTGTTCTATGTACTGAAAATACTGGAGCTACCTGTTTAGGTGTTGTCTTTATAGTTGCATCATCTTCCACTGAACTCCCTGTGACATGGACATTCTGCTTTTTCTTCTCCAGGCATGGCAATAGAGTTTTGTTTTTGTTGTTGTCTTTTTTTTGACTACATGACACACATGACGGTTAAAAAATGACCTGGGTACACCTATTACCCATGAAACCTGCTTACAGGACTTCCCCAGTGCCTTTTCTTACCATCCGTCCAATCGCTATAACAGCAATGACCTTCACAGTGACTGCTGCATCAGTTTAATTTAATGATCCCTGGCATGAACCGACTCCACTGAGCACAGAGCCAATTAGATAAGCAGATCATTTTTTACCCACATTTTGACCATCCCACAGTATCTGTGACAAATTTATCAAAATTTAAACCTTCCTAAATATACCTCTTCTCTTCAGAAGGTCTGTGGTGTGGATGAATTGTTTAAATGAATGCACTGACTGAATAAAGAGGTCTTACCAATGAGGAAGTCAACAGAGAAAGACGGAACAAAACGAAGTGAAAAAGAGGAAGCTAAAGCAGAGTTAACTCGTGTATGTAAGGCAAAATGCAATGTAACATCATCACCTACTTTATTATTTAGTTTATCTTATCTAAATGTGATCAGTAACAAGCAGAAACATTGAACCTTTTTGCTAAGTTACAGTTATCAGCCATTTAGCTTGTCCTAATAGGTGGTTTCACATGGTTTTATTTGTTTATTCATCTTCAGTAACTGCTTTAGTCTGATAAGGGTCATGGTAGATTTGGTGTCTATTTCAGGAACATGGGGCTTGAGATGAAAATACACATGGGATGGGATGGCAGATTGTGCACCACACACACTCATTGACACCTAGAAGCAACTGAGAACCCTCAAGGAGAGAAAAATACAAGTAACTGAACTCTTACTTTTACCTTTACAATCTGATTGAGAAGCGTGAAAGAAATGTTGGTTAGTCCGTATGGATGCCAGGCCATTTAGAGAATGTGATGTTCGATGAGCACACGTGGATCAGAGGCAGGTGTACACATACTTTTGTGTATATTAGAGTGTGCGTGCATTACTAATAACATTGTCAGATAAAAAAATGCATTAGCGGTGTCCATAACAATGAAAATAAAAAGAGACCAAAATGTAATATAATTTAGTATGTAAGAAACTGCTAAGCCAAATTTCTTGCACAACAAGATCAACTTGTCTTTTATCGTTCTTATAGACTTCAATTCAAAAATCTCTTAATCAGATCTGAAATATATTTAAAAACATGTTTTTTTCCTGTGCAGAAACAGTATGTAAACGACTTCACACGATTTTTGTCCTTTGAAAATTTTTATTGTAAGATTAAAGGTGTATACAGTGTGTACCCCAAAGTGCCTTTCTTAGCAAAAATGAAAAGTATAATGTTAATATGGTTATAACAGGGCAATGAGACAAGTGAAGCAGCATTGTATCCTGAAAATAATTACCTACCAGAACCAAGACCTGGGAACAACAAGGTTTTATATGACAGTTACGTGTTTTGTAGAAATCTTTAAGCAAGCCATTGCAGTATTCTATAACTAACTAACTAACTAACTATCTATCTATCTATCTATCTATCTATCTATCTATCTATCTATCTATCTATCTATCTATCTATCTATCTATCTATCTATCTATCTATCTATCTATCTACTTTAGATATTTTCATGTACGTTCTCCTAGGGACATATTTATAGCATTAACTCATTTGTATAATTCCAAGTTCTCAAGTATGCTTCACTATCTAGTAACAGATAATATCTAGACAGTATCTAGTAACTGCATTCTAAAGCAGATGGTTATGGTAAGTGTATGTGTAAACTTCCTTTACCTAAATCATAATAAAAAACTAAAAAAAATAGAACAAAGAAAAGAGAAATCCTGTTTTTTCAACATTGCTATTGTAATTTTAAGGAGGTTTTTGTTCCTGCTTGATATATTTCAAAACAGCAGTTTTCATATGTTCTTTAAGATCCTATTCCTTTAGAAAGGAAATCCAGCTGGTGAAAACAGGTACTTAGGGAACAATGCTTGATAGTCTACTTGGCAATTATCAGCGTCAGGTCACCATATTGATTATAGTGTCTTAGAGGAATCTTTGGAAATAAATGGTTGTTTTAAAGTGCTAACAGCAACCTTTTTTCTCATTTGTTTGCTCACTCTCTTGGAGACTCTGTAATTGTTGCACTTGTAGAGCTGAACTCTTTATTCCATCCCAGCCTTCTCTCATCCTCACCTCTCCACTCTGCAGCCCTTTGTAGATTCGCTGTGTCAGTACTTCAAAACACATTTGAATATTCTGGCCCGTTTTGGATGAGGCTTCCACGTAAGGCATTCCGAGTTGAGCGGCCAGTTTCTCCGCCTCACCTTTGGAGACAGTGCGCTCTCCATCTGACTCACGGTCACTCTTATGGCCCACTAGCACAAAGATCATAGTGTGAGGCATGACATGCTCGCACACTTCAGAGTACCAGTCTCTCAAATGCTCAAACGAGGCACGGTTCCCCACGTCGAACACCAACAGGCCTCCAACTGAGTTCCGGTAGTAGGAGCGGGTCACAGACCTACAACAGGAACAGTATTAATGTAGTAGCAGATATGTTAGTTATATTTTAGAGTGCATGAAGGCTTTAAACCTCTTGAAATATTTGCTGCCTCTTGGAACGTGCTTATAACTGCTTTTTTAGTTTTTCATCATAATTACAGTATTACAAAAGTTTTGAGTTCTTCTAAAGCCCTGAGTTCTTATACTTCAACCTTGGCAACCCGTGTTTAGCGACCTTGTATTGTGCGCTGTCATAGTAAGTCAAGGGAAATTTTATTGCTACAGGAAACAAATATATTTTGTGCAACTGTGTGCATTAAACTTTGTGGCAATAGTTGAAGAAATAGTTGGAGAAAATGGGGGTTATGGTCAGGTGTCAGCATGCCTTTGGCCATATAGTGTATCTCCTTAACCTGTACAGCCCTAGGCCTATTTTTGAGCCTCTTGCTTGAAAATTTAAAATGAGTATATCTCAAAAACTACAAGGTGTATTTAAAGAACTCACTTCAATAGTACTTAGAATAAGTATAAATATTAGCAGGTCAAAGTAAGAAATGTTGGAACCCAGCAAATAATTGGTGGCCACAGAGTGCTCATCCTTATTGCGTTGGAATCTGCAGAATCTGGTTGTGTTTGTTTTGTGTAATTGATTACTTGGGTCATATTTGTTGCATGTGCAATGTTTACGCACTTGTCTGTCTGTTCATTTAGCCGCTTGGTGTTTGAACTGTGTTTTGTTTAGGTAGAAATGATCTTTGTAGTCTTATAGCAGAGCTTCTTCCTGTGCTTCTGATATGCTGCTTGTGTAGATACATTCAGGCTTTGCATGCTTAGATCGGTGGAAGATTTAAATAAGATCTCACTCATAATAAATAAATGTCTTATTTCATAAGAAATGTACACTATTGGGCTTCGCAAGAAACTTTTTTTGCTTAGTAAAGAAAATTATTTGCATAAAGAGCTGGTTTTCTTTATATTTTTATTTATTATTTATCTTAGCTTTTAGATGGTTATCTAAATATTCATCATCATTAATGTCATTTATATAATTTCTTGAATTTTAGTATTATATCATGACAAAGATCTGTATTTTGATGCCTTTAATACAATTACATACACATGACACTTTAATAGAAACAACTGCATCCATGCTCATTCAAGCAACTATCAAATCAGTCAACCACGTAGCAGCAGCACAATGCATGAACTCATACAGACAAAAGTCAAGAGCTTAAAGTTAATGTTCACATCAAAATGTGATCTCAGTGACCATAAAATGGTTGAGGTTCTGTGTAAACTCCCAAAAGTCAGCTCAGTCTATCTATCATGCAACTGCTACCAACCAGGGAGAATAAAACTAACATGTGCTTCCTCAGTGACATGAGAAACCAGCCAAACACATCAGTGTGGACTGCTGTGTCATATGTGTGCTGCATCACAGGGCAGTGTAACACAATCAGAGGAAAGTGTTATGTGCCCTATAGTCACTGTGATTGACGAGGGGAGAGAATCTGCCATCACTCCCACCTAGAAAGCTCAGTCAGTTTTGCTTCCTTGGCCCTTGGTGATGGATGGATGTGGCATTATAACTAAAGCTTTTGTGCTGTATTTGTATATGATTTGCACATTGTAATCAGCCACATGATTGGCTGATTTTCAGGTGTACAGGTGTTCCTAATAAATTGATGGTATATATTGTGCATGTTATGTTTTTCAGGACTTTGTCAGGAATGCCGTGCAGGTTAAAGTATGACACTGAATGAAATTATACCACTATATTATGGATTTACATGTTTCCAAATGTTTGTAACTGAAATAGAAGTATCCTGTGAGCCAGAAGAAAAACTTCCACGTCATTTGCATTCTGCTCTCTCACAAATATAGGCTTATGCAAATGTGATTGGTTGGTTATGTCAGTATTTGTACTCTTAGTGTACATGGTCTTTAAAAATGTTTTTATCTCAACTAGCCTTTGAAACTGCTTTGCTACTTCACCTAAAGCCTCACCTTAAAACAACAAGATTAATATGTCAGCCAAGTCTGGGTACAAGTAGAAGCTTAAGAAAAGCACATCCTAAAGGACATTTCTTCCTAAAGAGCAAACAGGTTAACAATATTAAATGTTTAGTCACATTTAGTTAATAGTTATTGTGCTGTACCTGAACCTCTCCTGTCCAGCCGTGTCCCAGAATTGGAGTTTAACCATCATGCCAGGCTCCACCTCCAGGAAATGCACATAGAAGTCCACTCCGACCGTCTCATTAATATATTCTAGGAACTGGTTCTCTGTGTATCGCTTCAGCATGGATGACTTGCCCACAGTTGAGTCGCCCAGCATGATGACACGGAACTGATAGTGCCACAGTGTCAGGTCCATGACTTCTGTATTCCTAAGAAGATCTTCTCACAGCAGACCTCCACAGGGAAGAATCACAAAGTCAGAAATCTCAGAACTAAGTTGCGGGATAGTCTTTCTGCTGGAGGTCCAGTGTAAACTTTCACTTCACACATCCTCAGTCAGAAGACTAAAGTCCATATCTGTCGAATATATTGTTCCTTTAGAGTCAGGTTTGAGTAATAATCTCATGCAGAGCAGTTAAGCTGGTGTCGAAGAGGAACCTCCCTGTTCTCATTTGCTTTATCATTGTTGCTTGCTCCTACTTGTTAGAGGGAGTGGTTTGAAAGAGAAGCAGAATCTCTTTACAGTGCCAGAGGGAAGGACCAAGCAATTTCATATCAGGACAAGCCCAGTATTTCCTGTTGAGTCCAGCTCATTACATTACTCATACATACAGGGTTAGAAATGATCTCGATTTAGCGATGTGTGCAGCAATAATAAAACGTTTACCCCCACTCCCACTCAGGTGATGTTCTCATGTTGTCCAATACATTATGAGGTTGTTAAACAACACAATTATTTTACTCCTTCATTTAATATGGGCTCAAATGAACCATTTCAAACAGGAGCTAAACTTCAAGTGCATTCCCACCCTCAGGACACAGACAGGAGGACATGGCAATGTAATTACTTGTATTGCACTTTGCTCATTGTTATTCTTATATTCTTATGTAGTACACATGTGGTCAGAAAAAGTCATGAGCTGAGTTTGGCCTGTGTAAATAATTTACATCAGCTCATAATCACCAATAAAACATTAACTATGGATAAAATAGGGAAGTCGAATTTCAGTAAAATTAGAGCACTGGCAGTTTTATGGGCAAAAGCTCAGACAGATTTACAACTATTCACACTTTTTCTAAAAACTGACCGTTTGTTTACTCACTTCCCATCCTGCAAAAGCTTTTGCCAGTTCTAGAGTAGATTTACACTATGTAGAATACAATTAGGTATTTGTTTTGAATTAATATTACTATTCCTATTAAGATCTCAATATACATACTTCACTTCTCTTTTTAAATATAACATATGGTTGGTTTTGTTCAGTTTACAAAACAACAACAGCAAAAAAAAAAAATCTATGATGCAAAAACCTGCCACAGCTCTAACATTCCACAGTATAAACATTAAAATGGGGTGTAAATAAGACCTAGTTTTGAGAATCAAAGGGTTTACCTAAAAAATAGTTTTCAAATTAAACCTTTAAACCCTAGGATTCATATAAAACCCTTGAGGAAACGTCATTTCTAAGACTGTAACCCAGATCTGGTAACATAATAATGTGTGCACAGTGCAAAAAAAAAGAAAAAAGAAAAAAGATAAGCCATTTCCCAGTCTAATCATACCTACTTACGACATCATGTGCAAGCTACTTCTGCAGCTTTTAGTCTTGGAAACCAAAGTACAGCCAACTACAGAAGGAGCCTTGCCAAATACCTGATACATTATTGTTAACTTTTTACTAGGTCTGAGATTAATAAACAATTACAGCTAATAATATAATTACTCAAATATACCTTTTACTTACTGTTCTGGTTGGGTGGCATGGTAGTGCAGCATGTACTGTATTATTTCTCCCACTTTGTGCCCAGTGTTCCTTGGGATTGTCTCCAGATCCATCATGGCCCTGACAAGGATTCAGCAAGGTTACTAAACATGAATGAACGACTGAACGAATATACGAATGAGTGATAGACTATTATTTATTAGTCTAAAATCTCTCCCATGCTGAATTAAGAAAGCAAATAAAATTTGCCACAAGGTGGAGGCACATCTCTATTCTTCATACTCATACTTTTCTCTTATATGGATGATGGCAGTTTTTGCTTTTCCCTTATTTGTGATCAGTAGTATGTGATATAACATGATATATATAACAGGAAAAGCTGGATAATTTTTTAAATTTCCAGCACAGTTTAAGTACAGCAGTTTTATTGATGAAGCCAGTACGGAGAAGCATATATCATTTGCTTTACCAATATACCAATACACAATATACCAATTGCTTTAGCTACTGGAATTCTAGTTTAAACTGCTATGAACAGAATGAAAGAAATTAACCTAAGCTAGTCAAGGTTAGCAAATTTGTAAAACTTAACTTAACATGTGGTTTCAATTAGTTGGAGATCCTGTCTTCCCCAGGGAGGCAAAAAAAAGACACCTAATTTAATCCAAGTTTTTGCTTACTTCAAAAAAGCCTTTACTGAGATAGGACAACTTCCACATTAAAGTATGGTGGATTATTCCTCTTCATACACACATAAGTGACTACAGTGTTTGCTATGTTGTGTAGCACAGGAAGTTCAGCACAGGTGACAAATTGACAGGTTTTTCCAATTTACGGAAATCTGGTTAGATATTAATGGAACTCATTCAAACTGATATACATTCATTCACCTATAGAATTCAATGACTGGCTGGATGAGAGGAGAAAAGACCTCAGATTTAAAACAAGTATTTTGAATGTCTAAGTATAAGAATGTAAAGTGTATTTTTTTTATTGTAAATGAATTATGTAAGAGGTTTAATATTCAATTTCCATATTTACAAAAAAACATAAATGTGGCCAAAATAAGGCTTGAGTATGGTAGTGATTTAAAGTATAAACAAATATTCATGTAGATTCCACCCCGGCTGAAGAACACGTCCATTTTCAAAGTGCGTAAGATATGCTACATGCGTTTAAATATGCAATAGAACAGACTGATACAGTTTTCTATAAAATTTTATATTTTCCAGCAATAAAATAACTTTTATATGTTTCTAAGCACATACAGTATGAATTTCTCACTGAAGTCTCAATCATATAAATATACAAAAAGGCTGGTGGTCCATCACAGAATCCAAATTCTTAACTTCATATAAAACATTCACTTTGTTGTAGTCAACAACACATGCAGTGGTATTGCACCCTTAATACACACATCTAGTTCGTTATAATTTACATATCATTTGTCATATTAAAAAAGCTTTGGATACACAGTGCTGCTTTGTATATATTGACCCAGAAACATCCAGAACAGATAAAATCCTGTAGTTACAGTACACTGACTGTGGTCCTCAGCAGCAATGTCTCATACGTAGCTTCATAGCCATTAATAAACTATAAGGAACTATAGATTGGTGCTTATGTTAGGAATGAAATAGAAGTGAATCCATAGGTCATAAAAAAATCCATAAAAAATAGAAAAAAATGGATTTTGTCCATTTCTTAATAAAAACAATAAAAAATACAGTATGCACTGTTCCTCTGGCTACATCTGCTTCTCAAGGGAACCAACAGTGAATTCTTTATGTCTCACAGCAGAATGGAAACTTTTAATATTTACAGTTGAAAACTGCAAACATGACCTTCCACCGATAAGATTTACAGCCAAGTAGTCAGCGCTCACTGGGGCTCGTGATACGTATGCTGCGCTACAAAATCTCCAGGCCTGGGTTGTGTGTGGTTTGCTGTACCGTTAACAAAAGGAGTGCAGTATCCATTAGAAAGGTGTCGATGAGCAGGGCAGTCATATTGTAAAGCACTCGGAGCTGTGCGAAGGTGAGAGAGGTTCTTTAGCTGTGTGGTGTTTGGGGGATCGAGGACTGGCTCATTGAATGGTGTAGCGTATTCTGGCTCGAGCCGCAGGGGCTCTGCGTATTGAGGAAGATGATTCGGTGTGTCATAATGGTTAATGGAAAAAGGAACAGTGTAGCCCTCATCCAGAGGTGGTCGGAAGGTGACTCCCACTTTCTGTCCACCTGCGAGAACATCAGGTTCAGCGTACTCTGGAAAAACACAGAGATTACGTATTTAATATAAATTTACATTGTCTTACAAAGAAATGTGGAGTTCTTAAATGATTGTGGTTGAAGATTATGAAAACCATCTAAATCATGTTAATTATTAAATCTTATAAAATATGTGTCAAATACTCCAATAACGGCAAGCACGCCTATGCATTGTCTATTATTCTCTACACTGGAGGAATCCCAACTGGGTGAATCTGCTTTAATTAGAATGACTGTAAAGGGAGTTTGATTGTCTTGACCCTCTGTTCTCTTGTGACTGAAGGCCTCACTGTAGTGTCTGTTAGCCTGAGGGAGTAACATGGGGTTGGTAGTGGACATGAGCGCTGCTCTAGCATAAATGCTCCTCATTTGGGCAACAATTACAGAGACCCTTTCACAGAGGCTCAGCTGACTAAAGAAAGGCACATTTATGCTGCTGCTGAGCAACTGAAAGGAGGATAAGAGAGAGAGAGAGAAAGAGTAAAAGACAGAAAGAGAAGAATGCACTCGGTCCTTCTCTTGAGGTTTTCTGGCTATTTATCTGAACCATTGAGCAGGCAGTAGAGGAACAGAAGGGTCTTGCTCACTTGTGCTTTGACCTGCTGCTGCAGCCATCCTAAACTTTCTCTTTCACCATAATGAATGATTACTGCCCGTGTCCTGCAGAAGAACATTTATGCCCTACAGATTCAGCTCGACAAACATTGTCAAACTTTTTATTGACTCGTGTTATCTCTGTATGAACTGCTACAGTAATATTTTTACAGGGTCTCCCCTGGAAGGTAATAAGAAGGTAATAAATTACATCATCTGACTTTTATTGCAAATCAAATGTCATTAGTACAAGATTTAAACATTTTCTTATGATTCAGTTAAGTGTTTTATGTGCTAACACGTTAAATCACTAACAAATGAATTTTGTCACATTCTATTAAACAGTGTTCTAGGGCAAACGCTAGTGCATCTCACCATTGAGAGGAGGGTTAGGTAAGCTGTCATGGATGCTTCTAGCCAGAGGGTAGGACACAAGCTCTGACTCTGTATAGGGCAGTTTTTTCCCATGGACACCTTGACGATAAGAGACAAAAGCACTTAGCTAGAAAGTGAAGCAACAGGAAAACAATCCTGGCATATCATGCATAAAATATAATAAAAACTCTGCATCCAGGGCCAACCTGTGTCAAGGCAACACTTCATGTGCGCATCCTTTTTCCTGAAACAAGAGTTTAACTGGTATTAAGTAGCTGAAAATAAATACTCTAAGAGAAAAACATGTTTTGATACATACCTTCTCCTCCACAGCAGCCCTGCCAACAGACAGCACACACACAGTGCCAGACCCAGAACCACACCCACCACCAGTATCAATAGATGGCTGGAGCCTATAAGGAAATTGATTTAAAAGCCTTTTTCTAGCTTTATGGATTTTCATAATTATGTAATAAGCAGAAGAACAAAGAAGATAAAAGAAGAAGCAGAAGCTCTGTTTGGTTTTCTTCATGTTTCCACCATCATATATACCATCTAACCACAAAAATATAACAGTTCTTCTTACTGACTCTGTTACAGTTAAAATACAAAATGTTTTCATATGAATTCTGTACAAATGACCACTTTTGAGTGACAGATATAAGCCAACGTGCCAATGATTTGCGTGTCATTCCAGATGTTGTGCAATTTTTGGGCAGCACTTTCTCTGTGCCACTGAGTTATCATTGCACCAGGGGATAAAAGAGCCACACTAGGGAAAGATTCAAGTTGCTTGAGTGGTGTAATGGGCACAGGGCATCTACACAAAAATGAACAGTCATGCTCCTATGAGTGATGTCACTGTATGAGGAATTTTACTTTGCCATTATGAACACACTATACTGCCTTCCTCATTGTGGATTGGATTTTATTTTGTGTTCGGTGTGACCTCTGCTTTATACTCCCAGGACCTGTCGGTAAGTACAGATTTCCATTCATCACTCTTGTAACTACATACTTTTCCCTGTTATTTTCTCTGTAGTTAGTGAATTATTCATAGCTGGCAGTTTTGTATATACTGTACATACTAACTTGCTAATTGGTTTTATACCTGCTGTTAAAATGCAGTGTCAATTCAGTAGAGATGACAGAATCACTACTAATCACTAAGTGTTTAACTTACTTTGGCTCGAGCTTATGACCACAGGACTCTCAGTGGAGATCTCATTCAGCAGCACGGTTTCTGTGGGAACTGGTTTCATTGCGCTGGATCCTGAAGAGAGGATTGACTGAACTAATAAGTATGGTATTCAGGAAACTAAGCAGACTCAATGGAATGCAATATACCATGTAATTATCAGCTCTGAAAGAAATCTGCTCTGAAATTCCTAGAACTTATTAACTTTTATTGTTGTATATAGAATGTAATTTTACTTGGAACTCACATAACAGAAACTCAGACAAGACAAGTAAATTATATGCACACAGGGCACAGCCTAGGTGTAAGTAAAGAGAAGGTGCCTCACCACCGGCGTTGGATCGGGGTCGAAACATAGATAATGGACATCCAAGCACTTGCACCTGTACAGAGACTCTGCCGTGCCAGCGCTGGGGCCAGAGTTGGAGGTAACGGGCTATTATTGGGGGAAACAGGCTATTGAGAGCCATTGTGTGGCCATTAGATGAGGCTTCAAACACCTACATACAAAGAAGAATAGCAGCAACTGTGTAATATACTTTGATTAAAAATAAATAAATAAATAAATAAATAAAATTGTTATTTTACATGTGGATACCTTTTTCTCTTTGCTGGTTGCATCCTTGTAAATTTTCCATGTTTTACGGTCTTTGCTATACTTGATTGTGTAAGTCTCAATAAAAGAGTTTGACAGACCCTCTGTTATTATTCCTGGAAAAAAATCATTTGTACCATCAACCCAGTGCTCAAACAGACAGGTATTACTGGTTCATCTGAACATTCAGAAGTTCAGTCTATTGTATGTCTACAAGTCAAACAGAGAAGTACTGACAAAAGAGGAAACTCAATGACATGCATTCAAAGGGCATTTAAAGGAAAACAGCACACACCCATATATATAATTATATATAACCCATATATGTATATTTATATATATATACACAGCACACACACACACACACACACACACACACACACACACACACACACACACACACACACACACACACACACACACACACACACACACACACACACACATCACATTGACCTGTGATGCTGCTCCGATTAAAAAGCTCCAGCTCCAACCATGGCTGTTGATCCTCAATGCTAGTGTGCCACTTCACAAACTGTCCTCTCGAGTCCCTGTTTTCTGAAATCCAGTTCAGTCTGTCCCCATCCTTTGACATGGAAGACGCGTTGTAGGTCATAACTGCTAACAGGCTGTCACATGCTGTTACATGGAACATACCAATGAAGGGAAGTGAAGGTAGCAAAACAAAACTGTCATTATTTCACATTATGAGTCAACGAGTAAGTAAACAGTGCTGATGTTTGTACACCATGTTTAAACACTGGAAATGTGTAATTGTCTCATGGGTAATAATGATACATGCTATGTAAGTACCAAGCAGTAGAGGTAACTACATATTATTTACTCTATAATTATAGTTATAGCGTTCATGACATTGGTCATACTAAAACTGGCATAGAATTGAATTCTTCTGTGGTCACTAAACCAGTGGTGTTTATTAAAGGTGTTGCTATTCACATCAGCAGTATTACATATTTTTTAATAACTGTAAGTAGCACTGGATTTACCTCTGCTGAAGACTAGTTTCTTATCTGACAATGAACCTCTGCAGAGAAAGAAGAGATTTTTAGTGAGTGAGGGATTTTGCACATTTCTCAAACAGCTGAGCAACTATTACATTAGCTTCTGTAGAGCTGAAATGATAATATGTACAGATGAAAATTTGCTTGCATAGTGGGTCTCCTGCAGGGAACAGTGTGTGTGTGCTTAGCTGACAGAGTAGGACACTCACGTTTTAGACAGGACTCCATTAGCAAAACTTGATTCATACAGTGTGATGCCTCTCTGCTGGGTCACATTAATTATGCCTCCCAGGCTGTCTGATATGACCCCTGCATGGACTGCAGCTTTGCACAACACCGATGTCTACAAAACACACAATGCAGGAATTATATTGCACATAGGCCCAAGATGATGAAAGCACCAAAATGTAGCTAAAGTTTACAGTATTTTATGTGCTATTTCTGGCACACCAAAATGGTGTTTTGATGCTAGGCTCTGCAAAGACCAATTTTTCCTGTGGTGACTGAAAAAAAATTCAATCTTCCCCAGGCAGTGCTGACCAATTCTGCACAGCTAGACCATCCTGACCTCCATTGTAATTGTCTGCTTTGGTGCTGCTTCTGTTCAATCCAAGGGCAAACTGCAACACAAAATTCTTCTTCCTACAAGCAGGAAACTCTCATTAACAGCTCTGAACTGGACCTCTCTGTCACATCGGTGTGTTTCGACTGTAAAATTGGGAAATCCTTTTAACAATGCACACGTGCAATTCTCTCTTACATTTAGTTAATTTAGTGCATTTGCAAACCCACTATCCATTTTAATAGGAACACCTGTTCACCTGCTCCTTCACACTATTAACAAATCAGTCAAGCAGTATAGTGCGTAAACTTGAGCAGGTACAAGTCAAGAGCTTTAGTTAATGTTCAAATCAGAATGGGGAAAAATAATGACCATGGAGTGGTTGTTTGTGCCAGACTGCACCAATTACTCATTTCCATTGAATTTACTGATCTCCTTGAATTTCTTTGAACAGGAGTTGGCTGGGTATCGGGTTCCACACTAGGAATCTGAAACATTGACTGATTGCTTAACTAAAAGGATGCCTTTTACTGTAGTTTTTCACACACAAAACTAACCCCACACTAACATCCATCTGCCTCTGCCCTGTGAAAGCTCTCACTCCCCTTACAAAACTAAACATGCTCTGATGGCTCAGTGCGATAGATTTCACTGAGATAGTGGTAAAATAACCAGCTGACATAACACCAAAAGTGTTTTTATTCTACTTTAACTCCATGTCTGTAAAAGCCTGCTATTGCATCAGTTTTGCTATCAATTTGATTGATTCTGTCTGTAATTTGTACTTATTTGCTACAGATAAAATAAATCAGCTGTATTTGTTTGGCTGGGTGACAACATTTTTCAAGTTAATTGAGCCAAAATCCAATTTGTTTATTCTGCATTTGAAGACAGAAAAATATCAGTTTTGCATTGGGTATGTAGCTATAGGAGACCTCAGCAGGAATCTACACAAGCACCAAATTTTGGCCGAAAATGGGTTTGAAAATATGACCACTTTTGTGGATTTCAAAGTTTCCACCCCCTGTTGGGCTGCAGCGTTCTCACCAGCACAAGTAGTGTCATTGCTCATCATAAAATGTGCAAAATGGAAAATTCTATCTATACGGGCTAAAAAGAATCAAATTCTAACAACACACCAACATTATCCCAACACTTTAGCCTATAGCCTAGTTAGTAAAGTGCATTCCTCTACCATTTATTGCAGAGTTATCATCTCATTACACATTACCTTAATAATGCTTTTTTTTGTCACACACACATTTGATAAGACTTAAGAAATAGGTTTACATCTCTGTAGCCTTGTCCATGCTGACCCCAGACTTCTCCTGCCACATCCTTGCACCCCCCAGGGCAAAACGCACTGGAAAACAGGAGGGACATCAGTCACATATGATTAGTACAACAAATCGTGTGTGTGTATGACTGCGACAACTGAACAGCTCTTCTTCTTTTTTTGTAAGAAAGACAAACAGAATTTCAGAAGGATCAGTTTATGTTTGTTGTTATGTTGTAGACTGAATGCAAAGGACAAAGACAGATCAAGTCAAGTCAAGTCCAGTCAAGTCACTGAGTGTTAAGCATGTTTCTTTGTTTTATTTGTTTTTCATTAAAAACTGCTGAAAAGGAGACAGAAAAAAGGAAAGAAAATAAAAAAAAAATCGGAAGAAAACTTTAAATTAAAATGGAGGGGATACGTTCTACATATAGAGCAGCCTCCTACCTGATCTGCTGGGAGGTAAAGTGGCTTCCTCTGTGGAGACATGATATGAGGTCTTGGAAAAAGGAAACAAGATATGTGTCAATCACAAAGCCACAGAATAAATCCTCTCAAACCTATACAAAAATATCCCACATCCTTGCTTATATACACAAACTGCATGCTGCCTACACATGCTTCAGGTTGTCCTGATGATTGTGTATGCTTGTGGAATGGTTAGAGTGTAAGCATGTGATCTCTGTATACAGACTTGAAGGCATTTGTGTGGGTGTGAGAGTGAGTGCAGTGTCTGAACACAGTTTGACGCAGTTTATCGGAGTTGTCTGAGCTACAGCCTTGGCTCCTGATGTGACAAACAAATATCAGGAACTTGTGTTCACGTCACACACCACAGAGTGCTCTAAACATTCTTCTGTGTATAAACATTACTGGTTCCTTCCTTGGACAAGTGACCATTTTTGAGTAAATTTGTGTGTTTGGTGTTCAGCTGAATGCTGTTCTGTAAACCAACAGTATTCTGGACAACACTTACAAGGCTGCTGTACACTTAAATGGTGTGATAAAAACTAAAATAATAACTGGGACTATGCAACTCAGTGCTGAAGTTACAATTATTATTTTCTGTCGCTTTATATATAAAATAGTTGCACTCGTTTTATTAATTACTCAGTACATCGAGTAAGCATAGATATAATACTTAGTTCCCATAGTTCATTAATGGAGAGCCTCATATATATGTTGATTGTAAATAAATAAACAAATAAAAATAAACATATAATTTAATGCAGCAGTGTAAATAAAATTCCTAACTATTGAAGTTATAGGTGTGTAAGGATACATTGCGACAGAATGGATCGCAATTGCACAAATGTGATGACTAGAAGTGATTCACATCATGGAAATCTTCATTCTATTAGTAATGCAAATGCACTGTTTGAACACCAGAGATCCCATCTGCACAACCCATAGAGGTATAATATATAGAAAGCACACTGGATACATGATCGCATTCTTTCCTGTTGAACCAGTGGCATTCATCTGCACTTGTGGAAAGACTCAGAGCTCACAATGACTGACATGTATTATAGGTTATATGGTTATACAATGCCTTAAACATTAAAAAGAGCACTTAAGTAGCATTTTATGACAATAGCCTCATGCTACTGAAATCTACAGAAAGACACGTCGGAATTCTGACATTTATCCGACTTTGAAGCTCTATTTTTTTGGCGTAAATAAAGTCACTGGCACGTCAACATCTTTGGGAATTAGCAGCAAATTCGTTTTCATTTCATAGAATAACTATAGAGAATAACTGATTCTCTGAGCTTTTTGTCATGTCAGTGTAGAAATGGTGATGGTTAACTTGTCATGCTATGTGCTCTACAGAGGAGGAGGGGGTGGAGGAGGAAGGAAACATCGCTGTTCCCTAGCTCCCTGTTTGTGGCCACTATGAAAGGCCTCTGTCTCTCTATTCAGGTTAGGAAGGGAGGCCTGCTGGTCTGCTTACAGAGCAAACACTCTTTAGCTCAGTGAAGCAGGACAGTCACATTCCAGTACGTTAGCCTCACTCACACACATACAAAAGGAGCATATATCTGTGCCTCACAGATCATTTTACAGTCACATAGTGTTTGCCTCCTCGACCATAGACCATTTTCCGAGACTATTTTCAACTTTTTAGCGCAGCATGTAGCTGTAATGTGATAGTATAGTATTCTTCTGGCAATAGGTCAGAGAGGATGGATGAATAACAAGACACTATATATATGTTGAAAGAAGTAACACTCTGAACAGGTTAATCAGTGATGCATGTCATAAGGGACCAACCTGATCTCATAAAGTATTCATGAATTTGAACTTTATTGTAAAAGTGTCTCTAGAGCATTAAGCAGGATATTTATATTCCATTTTGTGAAACCGCTTACTGTGAGATAACAGTTAGAGGATTTAAACATGTGAAGAGTTCTGCCTTAGGAGGATTCTGAAATCCTGTCACTTATGTCTTAGCAAGAGAATTACACACAAACTACAAAAAACTGGTCTGTTTATTGTACTCAAATAAACGATATGCTGGAACGCTGAGGATTGGTCTAGACCAATAAAAGCACATTACTACAGAGCTGCAGAACACTGTAAAACATTGATTTGTAAGATGTTAACTGCCAGATTCTGGGGTGATTATAAAGTATCTGAGAAGAATCTCAGCTTGCCAACAAGGCCAGTGTGTGGTACCTGGGTGTTGGTTGGTTGAGTAGGAGAGCAGGAAACCTCGTCCAGACCGGTGAGTGTGGGACACAAAGTGCACTGTCACTTCACTACTGTTCACCAACATGCTCTTTTCTGAGGCAGCCAGCTGCCCACACAGAGGTCCTGTATAACAAACACACACACACACACACACACACACACACACACACACACACACACACACACACACACACACACACACACACACACACACACACACACACACACACACACACACACAATTGTTTTTCAGAATGCTTGCCAATTAGTTATATACACACACACACACTCACACACTTGCAAATACACATTTCAGCTGATCCACTGTATCAGGCAACTTCAAAAACACAAAACACAGGGTTGCAAGGAACAAGTTTTAGAGCGAAGCTGGCATAATTACTGACTCATACTAACATTGAGAACTGAACATCTCTCTCAGCACTTGAATCACACAGCAACACACAAGCCTAAGGGCTTACTAGACCTGTACAATCACATACTCCTCTGCTGCTAAAAATGGCACAAACTGTTTCACACGCAAAAGCATATCCTGAAGTACCTCCGAGAGATACAGTAGGCCCCAGGGAGCCTGGATTACTCATGCAAAATCTCACTCTGTGTGTGTATGTTTGTATGTGTGTTGGTGTGTGTGTGTGTGTGTGTGTGTAACAATGTCACTAACACATCACTTATGCTGAGTGATATGCAACCTGCTTGTGTAGGCGCAAGGCTTGGCAGGAGCTGGAGAAAAGCATGAGGATGACCATCTGGAATTTGCCAATAACAACAACACAGTACGAAGTGTAACTATGGAGTAGTAGCACCTCGGTGCCTGGTGAATATACTGGACTTTAGCTTATCCTCAGGATAACAACTTATCTAAAGGAATGCATATGACACATCAGTAAGCTGTGTTCAGGCCCAAACATGATCACTGTGGGTGAATGCAATTCAGCATATCATTTAAACATGATTATTGAGTGTGGAAGCATTCAGGTATTTCTCATTGGGATTTACTTGTCAAGCTGGATATGAATACATTTATTTGTAAATCGTCTACAAAGCTTTTACACAAGAAATGTGGTGTTAATTAACATCCAGTTACTTCAGAAATGTTTTGTGTCCTAATGGACCACTTGAGTTTGTGAGACATTCCACAAATTAGAACTAATGTGAATCTCCATTTAAGGCTTCAAATGTTATATCATTGGACTGAGTTACACAATTTAAATTACATGAGTTACATCATGCAAAATTCATGTTGTTAAATTCACAAAGATTACCCACTCAGGACAAATGAATTGGTGCCTGCATGTGTCTATGGCTTCTGACACACTGCATGTGCTTAGAAGGCATTTATTATCCGTTTGATATTTCAAGATCTTTGTGAGCTTTTTGCTATTATGAAATTTTGTCGGTGTCATGAAAGGAAAATCAGCTATGCTGTGAAGACATTTGTTTATTTATATCTGACTGGTGTCACGTCACCATCAGTCACAAACTCTTATTCCTAGCAGATGTTCCAGCCGACAAACATGGATGCCATGGATTATGCTCCCACCACCACCACCACCACCAACAACACACACACACACACACACACACACACACACACACACACACACACACACACACACACACACACACACACACACACACACACACACACACACACACACACAGACCACACACTTCCTTAATCACAGTCACCCATCTGTGAACACACCTGTGCACACAGTTTAAAGGAACTTTCTTTAATTCATTGCTTTGGGAAGTACAGTATTTGATCAGTACATGATCAGCTCCTAAAATAACCAAGCCTTTTGTTCTTTGTATTGATTCCTGGTTTTGACCATTGTTATCTCTTCCTGATTTTTCATTAAAAACTCTTTATCTGCATTCACATCTGTTTCTGCAAATTTCATGTGACTATATTGCCGTTTATTAACATACACACAATCAATACAAATAGAATCAACATTACTAAAAATGTATGTAGATCTATTCATAAATGTTTTAGGGTTTTTTTGACCTATTAAATCATTTACACAAAACCTTATTAAAAGATAAATGATACCAATTGTGTGTAAAGAAATTTTAAGTTAGTTCAATCCAGTTCAGTTAAATTTTATTTGTATAGTACTTTTAACCATGGACATTGTCTCAAAGCAGCTTTACAGAAACAATACAAAAAGTTTAACATTATACAAACATTAATATAATACAAAAATTCAAGATTAATATTAGACTTATATTTAAATGTAATTTATGTAAATTTATGTAAATGTAATTTGGCGATGAACAGAAACCTTGGAATAGGGCAGACAAGAGCAAGTCGAGAAAACCAGGAGTGATATTAAAAACCAGAAAGACATACAATGAATAAAGACTTGATATAGACATTTAAAGCTCACTAAGCATATACTTCACAATATTATTGTGTCTTTGAAATACACAGAAAGGTTATGAATATGAAACTGGAAATAGATAAGTGTGATCAGTAATCTGGTGACTTTTTACACAAGGAAGTAAAGGTGGAATCTGAGAGTCTGGATGCACCCTTGTGTTTAGGCTGCAATGAGTCTTGGGAATTGAAATGCAAAGTTTCTGAGAACTTGCAGTCAGTGCAGTAAACATCAGAGAAATTCTAACATACAATGTCCCTTCTGCAAAAAGGTTACTTGTGGAAACTGTTTAGAAAGTTGCTCCAGTGCATAGTACTGTATGTGTTGCTGCATTCCTTACCCAGGTTAACGGCTTTACTTTTATCAGTGATGGTAAGAGCACCGGCTTTGCAGTCCTTTCTCCACTCCAGGTCAAAGTCCCCGAATGTGAGGTGTAGCGTGTATCCTGTCGGCACTTTCAGGCTCCACACACACTGTGTGTGGTTGGGGTAGGTGCCGGGGTAGTTCCGGGAGGCCACAGTGCCACTCATGGGACTCAGGATTGTGTGTCCGCACCCATCACCTGCAATGGAAACAACAGTCTGAACTAAAAAGCACTGAGAAAATACTTTCTCCGCATTTTATTATTTTTTTTCCACTGAATTACTTTTCTCTTCATTTGAGATATATTGGTTTTTTTTTAATACAATATGTAATCAAAGCAAGGCAAACAAAAAGTAGTATTGTGTTTATTAATACTATTAACTTGAGTTTATAATGGTCCTTTATTCTATTTGCATGCTCATCTATAAACAACAGCTTTGAATATCAATCGTTACACATGTGTAAATTATGTTTCCTGTAATTGAAAAAAAAATCATACATTCATCTAGTATATGCTTCCAAAGTAGAAATGCCTACCAAAGTGTCAGTAAGAGGTGGATATTGTGTAGTGGCAGTGTTAATTACACACTTTGAGCAATGTGGAGATGGTAAGTTTCATCCACAGTATTGCATTCACATGCTAGCGTAAGAGTTGTAAAAAAAAGGCTGGGCAATGTGAGCACTATGACAGCTGAGTCCTGTGTGGAACCAGAGTCTGCCAAGTTCCCATGTGTTTGTCAGACTTCAGGGGTTTTTCAGTTTACATTTCAATTAAAATGATAATTACTGTGAGTCCATGTTAATGATAGGGTTTGGGTGACTGTGAGTAATCCGGAGTTCCAGAAAGCAACCATTTTTAGGGTAAATCGTAGGATGTGTGTGTGTGTGCGTGTGCGTGTGCGTGCGTGTGTGTGTGTGTGTGTAGTTCTATACTTATTATATGAAACACCGTCACCTAGGTTCTCTTACAGTTTTC
Source organism: Tachysurus fulvidraco (assembly GCF_022655615.1). Lineage (NCBI taxonomy): Eukaryota > Metazoa > Chordata > Actinopteri > Siluriformes > Bagridae > Tachysurus > Tachysurus fulvidraco. The sequence goes on along the minus strand of NC_062520.1, from coordinate 15,471,103 downwards.
ATTCTTATTCTCAATCCATGCTGATATTCCAGTGATCCGTTACATATTATGTTTGATTTAATCATCATTAAAAGCCTTTTCTGCTGTGAGCAAGTCTTTATCATCAACACAGGAAAACAAACACACATTTGTGGTCAGACAGTTAATGACCCTCATTTCATGAAGTTCAGCAGCCTATGAGTATGACTCACTGTGGCCAAAGGGCCAAATACTGTATATGGTTTGGCTCAGAGTCTAATACAATGGACCTGAATGGTGAATCTTCAGACAATTTTTCTCCTACTCCCTTCTGAAGGTCACTGATGAGGTGAGCTTGATTGTTACAGTTCCGTTTCCGTTTTTACATCCCACCATTGACTCTATCTTAATCGGTTTGCCACTCATTTGTTTTCTTGCACTCTTCCCCCTCCAGACATCTCCCCTGAGATTCCCTGGAAATACCAATGCTATGGGCTGTAGTCATGGACGACAGAGCAGTTATTTTGCCAACACCCAGAATGAAAGATGAGGAATTTACGATTGTTGCAGATCTTTAGAAGTTTTTGAAGATATTTGTGTTGCTGTATGTTTCCAAAGTTCTCTTCAAGTTATGTTCTTTTTTCAAAAGGTCTGGTTCAAGTATCATAAACTTATTATGAAGTTTTATCTTCCTGTTATGAAGCAGAAACTTGGAACAACCGGGACCTGAACTTTCAACCGAACTGCTGTAATTACACTTAATTACTTGTAATAACTTTTAGTTACGACCCCAGTCATGCTGAGGTACATTTCAGTTTGTGGTTCTTTCTCGCCTTTAATGTAGCTTAATATTAGCCATTTCAAAAATTTTACATTTTTATAGAACAATGTTTTAATGTTAATGAACCAAATTGTTTCTGTCATTTTTTTCATTATCATCAACAGCACTGTATTCTCATGTGAATAAGATTGAATGGGCTATGTGCATTTCTTCAGATAAATGAACCTCATCATTTTAAAGAAAATTCAAAGTCAAGTCAAAGGCTAACTAAAACAGGCACTCTAGATTTATTCTAGCATCACATGCTATCAGGGAACATGTCATTTTTATTTTCACCTCAGTGGTATGTGCATGTCCCCGCAGGCCGGACAGGATGTTCAGCTGTTTAGGCTGTCACCTTCATAATACCTTTATGTCCATCATGTAGTGACAGCAAATCCACCTAAGAAGTCTGTCTTTCCTCTTCCAGCTGTTGCGTAATTGCAAAATCTCTGTGGCTTGTTAAAACATATGAATCATGTAAAGTAATGACCCTAGCATCAGTCAGCTTCCTCTGTGATGATGCTGCTAGAATCCAGAGGTTTGCTGCCTGCTGTGTAGACGCAGTACAGACACTTGGCAAGTGACTGTGTTTCCTTACCTCCCTCAGTCTGTGGATGTGGAAACAGTGATTCACACTGACCCCACTCATGTTGGGACAAACTGATGTGTAAGGGTAAACACAGACAAAACTGAAGCTCAGACATTACAGTCCTAAACAGTTTCACATCACAGACTAAATGCTAGGATGTATAGAAAATATCACAAAAACTCATCATGAAAATCGGGCCATGATGTGTCTGTTATAGCTGTATATATGACTAAATGGTTTAGAACATAGAACATTTGTTATATACATGGCTTTAGGGAGGACTGAAATATTTCCTCGGTTATGCAAATATCTGAGCAGGTCTGTGCTAAATATTTCCCAATCCAACACACTGTGTTACTTTTTAAACTCCAAGAAAATGAATAACCTCTGGCAATCTCAAAAAAAAAAAAAGAAAAAAAAGCATGATGAATAATCAAACTAAACCTAAGAATCCAAGGGTACTCCACATAGGGTAGAGAAAAGAAACTCTCACACGCAGGGCAGAAAACAAGATCTTCACATGGGGTAGAGAAAAGAAAACCTCATACGTAGAAAATGGATTAAAAAAAAAGTCCAACATAGTTCAAGCCACACGTTTGCTGATCCTATATCATGCAGCTTCTTATGATATAAGGTGAGTGAACTTACCTTCCTGCCCGTGGACCAACAAAACCGTGTGAACGCTCAACACAGTCCAAAGTGCAGTAAACACTGGGACAGCATCCCAAATCAATCCCAGCTTTGTCTTCATGGTTTTCTCACATTGTAAGGAAAACTTCCCACACCAAATGTTTGGTCATCCCTCTTTAACAAACTCTTAAACAGATCTAAAGTCAAACTGCTGCAGAATTTCTCTCTCGCTCTCTCTCTCTCTCTCTCTCTCTCTCTCTCTCTCTCTCTCTCTCTCTCTCTCTCTCTCTCTCTCTCTCTCTCTCTGTGTGTGTGTGTGTGTGTGTGTGTGTGTGTGTGTGTGTGTGTGTGTGTGTGTGTGTGCAGTATAGGGTTGGGCATGAATAATAGAGCTCACTGTGAACTCTCTCATTGGCCTCACAGTGTGTCAAACTGATTATTAGTCATCCCCAAATAAGGGCTTAAAGTTTTGCTTCCCAGAACACAGTAAGGCAGAACGGTGTCAAAACTACTTCCAAGTTTATTCTGGAGCTTTATTGCAGCTCATAGAGGTTTAACGTTGTGCCCTGGGACAGCAGCCATATAGGGGAGAAAGATACAAACATGCTCATTTTTTATGGTTATTATGCGCCTGATAGATTTTCTCCACCCGAACGCACGATCATAACAAATAAATCAGAAAGCGGTTATATGCACGGAAGTAACAGAAGTAACGCAACACAAAGTTTTCATATTTTCTGTAAAACAAACACAAAGCATGTTACACCGCCATCCACTGGTCTATTCTGCAAGCACCCGAGCTGTAAAGCACGTGACGCAACATAGAATTCCTTATTTAGCATAATAGAATTGACATTATTAACGTCACCTAATGTTTTTCTAAAGGTTAGAAATAAAAATAATAAACAAACAAACAAACAAACAAACAAATAAATAAATACTTTTTTTTTTTTTTTGCATTTGCTTTCTCTAGCTACACGGTTGTCGCCTTTACTCGTGTCTTGATTACAAAGGTTATAAATACAAGGTTGCACAAATATAAATGCCTTTATCATCCATTACTATAGAAAAAAAGTTGGAACGCAAAGGAGACAGATGGTCGCTGAACAGCACAAATCAGCCAATGGATATGAAAAATACATCAGCATTTAAAATATCATTAAGCATAATTAAGCCATAACAGAGTTTGCCTTTACCCATGAACGCACTGTTTATCACAGAGTGAAGGGTAAAGAGGAGGGTGACAAAGAGGAGAAACAACCTAAGGACCACAGGTTTATAGTGCCTGTTACTGATTCTTGTTGTTCTAAATATTCAAAATGATCTGGGGAAAATAACGTCCTTCCTGAGAACGTCTCACAAAATGGAACACTGGAACTTCAGGATTTTTGGTTGTGTACACCATCAGCATATTTGTTTACAAAAGGTGTTGCATACAATGAAAATCACCTGATACTGCACCTGATATGGCGGTGGCTCAGTGATTCGTTGGTGCAGTATTGTGGCGGTTGGATTAGGAGTTTACAGCATTTGGCAGGCTGCTGTTTAGGAGCTCTTGTGATGATTGAAGGCATCATGTATTCTACCAAGATATTTCAGCCCCAAACCTGGTTCACTCTACCAAGGTGAAAAGATTTGGACATAGCTGCCAAATATGCATACAGATCAACACGGAAATGGTTAAAGTCTTGCAATGATGCTGGACTTGAACCCTACTGAAAAACTGTGTTCTGGTATAAACTGAGAAGTACATACTGTATGCACAAACCTAAATTTTCTGCATGGTTGAGTGGACTATAATCCCTCAACTAGTGTCTCCATCCCTCATATAGATTATAGGGTGACATACCACCTTCACATGCTATCTCAAATGATATAAAGCACAGTTTAACAACAGTTTCAGAGCATTGGATATTCTGCATCTTTCCTCCCAGTTTGTGTAATTTCATTAGACCTGTTTAATGTTCACAATATTCACTCTAGAAAAAGATACTTTGGAGACTGCAAAATCAAGGTTTATTATTTCTTTTCTCATAGCTCCTTTATGATTTAAATTCAATTTAAATTAAATTGAGACAAATATTTTTTTGTTCTAAAACTGATTTTGCCTCCTTATGGGCGTGCAGTTGCCCTAGTAATGTTCTAGTTACAGAGTGACTCTCAGAAATTCTCAATACAAATTAAGCTGCATGAAATGTACTGTAGATATGGCCTTTTTCTCAAATTACAAACTAATAGGGAAATTCTGGGCTGCTGTGACACATGTGTAACATTTGAACCTAATTGTAAATGCACATCATTGAGATATATCACTTAACTAATTGTTAATGTGTTATGAATCTATGTTGCCCTATATAGGACAAATTATTACAAGTAGAAACTGCAAAGACTTGTGTCATGTAATGAAATCAGTATTGCACATCATAGACCATAAGGTACTGTAATGAATGGATACTAGAGCCTAGTCGACAGCAAGTATAGCCCAGCGAGCATCATCAAAGTCTCCATTCCCATAGGACACAGAATGTTTGTCCACTTAGCATCTGAAAAGAGGTACAGGGCCATCAAGTCACACACAAACTGACTGAAGTGTGGCTTTCTTCCCGAAGCTGTAGCTGCTGAAACACCCCCAACACTGCCAAGTAAATCCCCAGTCCATTACAACTGCTAAGGATCATTTTACACTAAGCTTACACTTTGCTGCTGCATGCACTACAGTGAAATTTGTCAGTTGTCACTTTATATGATGTGCAATATATACATCTCAGTATACATTTCAATAATTGAGACATCACACTTTTCATTATTATTACTATTTATTCATAGTTCTATGTTTAAATGCCCTTGTTGCTGTCTGACACTTACAATGACAATGACAATAAAATACCTTGCTTACGGCTTTCAGAATTCCTGTAACTGCAACTGCTAAAAGAATATTATAAATAATACAATATTTTATTATATATTATAATAAAATATATAAGATATGATACCCTGGGGTAGTTGGGTGAATACAGCCGATGCCAACAGACTCAACAAGCTTATTAGGAAAGCAGGCTCTGTCATAGGAGTGGAGCTGGAGTCATGGTTGTGGTGTCGGAGAGGAGAATGTTGAGGAAACTTCTCAGTATCCTTGACATCGCATCACACCCCCTACATGTGACACTGGAGTCCTACCGGAGCAAATTCAGCTGTAGTCTGAGACCATTGAAGACAACCACAGAATATCTCAGCAGGACTTTCCTAACAGGGGCCATCAAACTCTGAACAGGGTTTTAGGGTGATGGTATCCTAAGTCTGTAACCTAGTGAACCAGTGTTATTATATTCATCGATACTTAAAAGTACTTTTGCATGTTGCTCTGAATAAGGGCGTCTGCCAAACCATGTAAATGTAAATGCAAATGCAAATGTAAACTAAATAAGTCCTCCCTTTTCAGTAAGGAACAGAGCTGCCACAATGAACACTGACAATATCACTGTGTCATTACATGCACTATCCCAATTTCACAATAATTATCACAATAAATAATATAATACAATGTACATCATTATAGTATCTGCAGTAAGTTCTTAGTTTCCTAGTACCTTTTTGTACTTTTGTATACAATTTGTATCTTAATATATAGATCAATGAAGATCAGTCATAATATTAAAACCACTGAGGTGAAGGTCAGGGTGGCAAGGTTGGTACCTGCGTAGGATCAGGCAGTGTGATGCTCTGGACAATGTTCTGCTGGGAAACATCTGGTCCTAGTATTCATGTGGATGTTTCATTGACATGTACCACCTACCTCAGCATTGTTACAGACCAAACACACCTTCATGGCAGCCGAATTCCAGTATTCTGGAATTCCAGAATTCCAATAGCAGTGGCCTCCTTCAGCAGGATATGGTTCTGGAATGGTTTGAGGGACAAACAAGTCTGATCAATGGAGGCCTTTAAATTTTGAACTTTTGGTTTTGATAACTGTTTAGTCTTTCTATTTTTGAACTTGAAATTAACCTATTACTGATCCATTTTTTTATTTTTTTTTTTTGTCTACTGCTACCTCAGATCGACCCTATTTAGCACAATGTCATCTGAAGGCAGGGATCCGTGGGACTTTCATTCAGAACACATCTAGCAATTTTGCATGTACACACTGACATTTTGGATAATGGTGACAATCAGGCTCTCAGTGTAATATAACATTATAATCAACACATATTCTATGTTAAAAGAAAAATAATTTGGGTGTCATGTCACAGCACATTTAAAATCCCAGCACCCACACTTATAAAATGGTTCCAGTGTCCCTGTAATCATGTCCTATCTCTGGGGATGTAATCACACTTCCATCATCATAGCATGGTTCATCATAGGAAGAGGAGAAGGACATCTGTGGCATCAGAGCAATCAACAATCTGTCATTGCTGACCAGATCAATCCCTGTGCTGAGACGTAACATATTAAACACACTTTTGGCTAACAAAAGTGTTTTAAGTTCATTATTTTTTCTGCAGGAAGTACGGGAATAGGATATGAGATAAAGGATAATTTTAGTTATTTAAAGGTCAGACAGAGTGAGTGAAATAAATTATATTCTGCATGTTGAACAGATGAGCCATTCAGGAGAAGTTAGAAACTGAAATATTTCAGAATGATACAAATATTTCAGCTTCATGTACGTATAGAGATAAAAACAAGAAAATTGAAAGAAAGAGGTTAATTGTGGATTAGAGCAATATGGATTAAAATAAGATGACAGAGACAGCATTGTGTCATCAGTGTGTATGTGTCGATTCATAAAGTGCAAATTTCTCCATATCACTGACAAGTCTAATCTATTTACAGGTTCAAAAACAACCTGGGACTAACTAATAAGCTGTGTACAGAACTAGGCATTGGAGAGGAATAGAGAAAGCACAGTGCATCAGTGTCCAAACACATTAGTGCTGGACAGTATGAATTATTAAATGGTTGTTAACCTAAGCTGCTGAGTATTAAAGAGAATGATCAACTCTAAATACAAGCTAAGAATACATAATCTCCCAATCTTTAAATCATCAGTGACTAAAAAATACCAACGCACACACTCCAGTATGCTATGTGCTATTCTATTATTACTTCTTGTACTATTAGTCAACACTTATATGGGATATAAGATAAGAAATAATTGGGAAAGACGCACAGACTGGAAGCAGTTTATTAAATTCCTTTGTTGCACTGAATCACTGAAATGCACCATCACATTAAATGTATTCTCAGACACTGATTCATAAACATTAACAGTATTCAGCTTCCTTTTCCTCCTGAGTAGTTCTCTGAGAAAAAAGAACAGAATTGTACATCGATTATATGCATGATATGTTTTACAATATCTCTCAATTTCATCCTAAAGCCCTCGATACCTTGTTTTTTTGTTACTGATCACACTCATGGCTGTATGCGCAAAGACACGCTTCACCGACATGATATGACAAACATTAGACTAGTCAAAGTGCCCAAGAGAACTGGATACGAAAACAAGTGCTGTTAGAAACAAACTGCAAAATAAAATGTTTCAGTGACAAAATGGCAATGTGAACCTTACACTGAAATGTTAAATGATAATCAAATCACCTTCGTTATGATCAAACACCCTTTTTTTATGTCACTTACATACACTTAAGCCTTTCTTTTGATCATTTCTTAAATAATTCTTTAAACCAAATGGAAAATTGACCTCCTTTGGCACTCAAATCACAGATGAATTAAGGAACATGATAAAATGACTTGCACATTAAACCATACATCTCAAGTGACTCAAAGTACAAGCAGCAGCGAGGTAAGAATAGACATTGCGGATACATTGGGGCCAGACAACAAAGCAATGCCTTGGTTTGAATTTCAAAAAAATCAATAATAAAGTGTAAAGCCTAATGGACTACAAGTTTTTAGGAAAGTAATTCAAGTTACAAGCTGTACACTGGGATTTTATTTCTATCTCATCTCTTTCTACTGAAACTGCAGTGTTTCTGCGTCTGCCACATACAATAATTGCGACAAGTTTGCCTGAACAAAAAACATTACTTGAGTTTACTTGAAACTTATATACAATGGAAGATTAAAGAGATGTTTTTTTGGTAAATAATCTTTAAAATGTGCAACTATATAATGTGGTGAAAGACAGACAGGAGACAGAGAGCAGGTCTTACTGGAATGGTTCTTATGGAGTTTTATACGACTCTCCAACTTTTATGGAAATAATCTAGTGCAACATAAATGGAAAAGCTGTTTCCATACCAAAATTGGATCATTTCCACAAAAAAGTAAGGGCTAATCGGAAGCCACCACACCAACACTCCAGCCTGCAGCAATAGCTCCTTGTCAGACTTAACATTTCACTTACAAATACATTTTACTGCACAATTTAAGAAAGTGTTAAAATGTATATAGGCAGTTTGCATAGAAAATAACCAACAAAGATTTTCATTATAATTGATTTTCAAGATGAATAAATTGAGCATCACATAATCTCACACAATTAAACATTAAAGTATTTAACCAAAAATTGTACTTAAGTGAAAGATAAAAAGGTTTTCTTCTTTTAAACCTACTCAGGCAGTAAAGCAAAATGCAAACAATCAGATTAAGTTAATGTTTTGTTATCATGTAAAAATGAAATTGTATTGCTTTTCAAAAGCTTTTAGAAGATGATTTTGGGAGCTACTTTTTTTGCCTGTAATCATCATTTATGTTTATCTTATTTATGCATTATTTATGCATTTATGTACAGTTAACATAAGAAAATTAGAAGAACTTCTCAACATCTCAACATGCTTTGAGCTCATGCCTTTTAAATAGCCTTTGCTTACTTCAGCATATTGAACGGTTTTTCTGAGGTATGGTATTTCTGGCGATTCTTGATTGTTTTGTTCTACATTAATGGCATTTGTTGGATTCTACACCAAAATGATAGGATGCTAAACTTAAATGATAATAAACTCAGATGTCTATCTGATTGATATGAAGCCTTCAGTCACTGGCAGATGGGGAGAAGAATAAACCTTTGTGATTTATAATGAAACCTTTGAAGGTTTAAATGAAAACTGAAGGAATAAAATGTTTTTGTGTAATGTAATTGTGAAATTGAATTAAGTATTATTATGCAAAGTATAAATATATAACAATACAAAAACTTAAATATAGTAACAATATATAGATACTCAAGTACACCATCTGGTCAAAAGTATGTGGACACCTGAACTTGATTGTTCCATTCTAATACCCTGGGTGTTAATATTCAGTTGGTGTTATAGATCATGCCAAAAGTGTTTAGTGGGGTTAAGGGTAGGGCTGTGTGCAGGCCACTCTAAATAATGCCAAATTAGGCCAGGTCAGGTGTAAAACGCCCTCTGACTCTAGTAAACATCCTTGGTATTATTGTAGACATTATATAATAAGATTAATATATGGATAATTATGGGTGAACAAATGCTAATGGTTGTGTGGAATTTATTAAACAATTACGTTGTCCTCAGCTGCAGTGACATTTCCCTTCCACAACCTGTAGGTGGTGACGGCACATAAGGAGGTAATGGGTAGATGATGTACATTAATGGCTTATTTGCCACATCCAAAAATAGTGAGCAGGATGATCATTTTGTCCTAATTGTGAACTGCTTTCTCTTAGCTTCATCAGCTTTACTTTCTCTACTTACACTTAATTTTGATAGATAATACAATATGTCACGACATCTTGGAGCAAAACTAACACTGTATATTTGAACACATGGCATGCTATTTATACTCCACTATAACCCCTGCTTGTTTGTCTCTTCTCAAGTGCACACATACATCCAGTACTGAATTTGAGGTGCAAGGTTGCTCAACATAATCCTTGCCTATTTCAAATCGAATAAAATTGAGTGCACACCATTGCTCATTTATCTTGTCTGGGTAAATAAGTTAATCTGTAATAGGGACTCCCATAGCAGAGCTCAAATGTATTTCTGCAAGAGAGTGCATCTGTCTCTCTCTCAGTTTAATATGATACAGACACCCCAGTGGTCACAAGAGTAACCTAAACGAATGATGAACCACAGTACAGTGCTCCACAAAAGTGGTGATTGAATTGGCTGTCTGTGGGAATGTTGACTAGGGTGACATCCTCATTTCTGCACCCCTGCTTCCTGGCCCGCTTAAATAATATACAGTATTTACATAATGCTGCAGTGTCAGCAGAGTAAGAGCATGCTTCCCTGTAACCCAATTCCACAGAAATATAAAGTAGTTATATAGTTTATATAGTTCCCATATACACAGCTCTGGGAGTGGGCTGTTTCAAGATATTTTAGTGAAACTTCTAAAGACCAGTGGAAAAAAATATTGTTTATTATTGTCTATTATTTGGTGTCCTCCATGTGACTTGACTTATAGAGGGGTGAGGGATATGACTATTGAATGTGCCACATTGATACAAATAGCTTTCGCGTTGTTGGGTTCTTCTTAACTTGGGATCTCTGTTGCTTCTTTTCTATGCTGCTCATTAGACCCTGGATATCTCGTTTTTACCTTGTGGGGAATTGCTCTGGTCCCCATGTGCTTAAAAAACATACAAACAATCAAACAAAAATGTTTATAACTTTTAATTTTTGAAAAAAGTTTTTATTTAAAGAAATATATAAGGGACAAAAGCTTTCAATTTGTTTACTGAGCAGGTTACGGTTAGATTTAAATGTAAGACATAGCATACATTATAATTAATTATCTTAATAATATGTGTGTGTGTGTGTGTGTGTGTGTGTGTGTGTGTGTGTGTGTGTGTGTGTGTGTGTGTGTGTGTGTGTGTGTGTGTGTGTGTGTGTGTGTGTGCATGATCCTTTTAGCATGATTAGAATTTTGAATCATATTGAACTATAAAGCATCAATACACTTACCTTAAATCGCTTTCATCAGGATTCCAGCTGTGAAAGTAGGTCATGCCAGGGGATATTTCAGGAGAAACTGTTCAACATTGGGTAAAATTAAATTACAATCAGAAATGTGAATGTATTACAGCTGTACTATCTCCAGTTGCTGTCCTGGCTATAGGGCATGACTGCATAATAGGTGGCCGAGTTCCTATTCAAACCAGCTGCAGATGCATTTTCAGGAAGCAGTATTCATTCTCCTGTGTATTCTGTTCTATAAAGATTAGCCCAAAGCCCGAGCACCTTTTGCCATGAGTAAAACATCTGAATGTTTCCTCACTTTTGGACTTGCTGCTTGAAAGCTTCTCAATAAATGTCTAATAAAGGAACCTGAACTATGATAGTGTACAGAGGCAAATGCTTGGCTGGGTGAAGAATCCATTGTCCATAAAGACATGCATGGAATCTAAAAACATTAGAGATGGCACCACATTATATTATTATTTTATGTTCAAGGCTTGTAGAGTACCTGATTGTTCTTTGGTTTATAATCCAGGCATTTCTATAATAACATTATTGTTGCTCTAGTTCCTAATTATCAAGGGATTTGGTCAAAAACAATCCAACTACAATACTAATGAATATTTTAAACTGCATAAGCTAGATACTCCCCAGAACAAAAAGGTTCTTCAGTGTTCCTTTTCTAATCTTCATAAAATGTTCATACTCAGATCACTCTCTGTCTAGATGTGACCTGCTGGCATCTTGACATAATACACGGTGGCATGTTAATATGTTTTGGGGAAGCATGACAACACAGTGCGTATTGTTATCGCCTAATAGCTCCAAGGTCCTCGATTTAATCCTGAGCTTGGATTACAGTTTGTGGTGTTTCCTCCTGCTTTTGATTTCCTTCCACATCCCAAACTGATGTTAGTTTGTTCATTATTAACAGCTTTACCCTGGTAAGGGTCAGTGAGAATCTGTAGCACTGGGGGCAAGGTAGGAATACAATGTGGATGGGACAACAGTCAATCATCTACAGGCAATTCTAATCATCTACATGCATCGGGAAAGCAGCAGAACCTGAAGGAAAGCAATGGGGTGAACATACAGAGAAATAGAGAAAACTTGGGGCTGATCAGAGACATATGAATGATTCATTATTAAAGTGGGTACATTTCGGCTTTCTAATAACATTGCATATAGGCCCCTGGACATCGTGTGTTTTGATGGATTGGCAAAGGTGTCCCACTTTTATAAGGCACCACTGGCCTATGTGGCAGAAATGCACTCCTTAAGAACGGTGTTTGATGTTTGCAGCAGTCTTGTGCAGACGGTGATAATAAATTCTCCAGCGCGCCACACGGAGGCGTTAATGGCCCACTTCATGGCGCACATACCGAGACGGCAGAAAGTCCGCTGGCGGAGAAACAGTCCGGGTTTGAACTGTTTATGCCGACGCCAGTCTTAACGCTTTCACTTGGTGCGACTCTGCGCTCAGCCTCTCTCTGAACCTCTTGGATCGATGGCCGGGAGTCTGCAGCCTACACATCTGCTCTACCGGACCTTCTCACATGATCTGCGTCTGTTTCCCGAACTGGACTAAAAAAAAAAAAAATGAAGGCGTGTGCGATTGTCCTGATTCTGGCCGTGCACATTCACGCCGACAGCGTAGAGGGACCCACAGGTAAAGTCCCGCTTGTGTACTGCGCACTTTGGAAAAGTTGCTCTTCTGCTTGCAGGTGAAGGAGCCTGAGCTCTACACCGGTCTTCGTTTAGTTACACAGTGCGTTGGGTTGTTTTCAACACTGTGCCGAACTTTTGGGGCAGAAGGAGATGAAGTCAGGGTGAAATCTTAGTGTAGAGTTGGGATTAGAAACCCGTGCGGATGTAGAATTCCTCGCGCTCGCTGTTTGTTGTTGATGTTTTAGTTGAGGTAAAACGAAGGTGATTGAGGAAGATGCACTTAATAAAATGTGTATATTAACGGCGATGTACAAGGCTGATACCAGTCTCTCTCTCTCTCTCTCTCTCTCTCTCTCTCTCTCTCTCTCTCTCTCTCTCTCTTTCTCTTTCTCTCTCTAAATGTAAAGTCCTTAGGCGAAAAACAGACTTTTTGATGTGCACATCCTCTTTTAATTCGCTCATTAGGTTTAACCAACTTGTTTATAATCTAGATTCGTATTATTATTTATGTATTGAGTAATAAATGGTTTGTGCGATTTGCTGTAGTGATTTTTTTAGTGACGCAGTTAAAACAAAATTATTTCCAAAAGGTGATGAACTTAGACTTTAAAATAGTTAAACAGTTAAAAATTTCCCTTATTGTTTCTCGCCTGTACATTTTCTATAGTGAAACCAACGACTCCCTGTGGTCCGTGTAAACCCGAATTGAGTCTGGTCCAGTACCGGACATTATTAGTGCGCTGGTGTGTGTGTGTGTGTGTGTGTGTGTGTGTATGTGTATGCGTGTGTGTGTGTCCGTGTGTGTATGCGTATGTGTGTCTGTGTGTGTATGTGTGTCTGTGTGTGTGTATGTGCGTGCGTGCGTGCGTGCGTGCGTGCGTGCGTGCGTGTGTGTGTGTGTGTGTGTGTGTGTGTGTGTGTGTGTGTGTGATGGTGCGCGTTTTCTCCAGCATCTCTATATGTAAGGTTTTGCTGCTCAGATGCGTTTAAACAGCTGTGGAATTGTGATGTAGTATCAAAATACTTTTTGGGTATTTCAAAATACTACAGATGTTACTGCAGCTTTGCTCATTTGACTGACGTTGACAACTGAGACGGGACACAACCGAGCAGTTGAGGGATGAAGGGACTTGTTCAAGGACAGCTTGGCAGTGCTGGGATTTGAGCTCATGAACGTACTATCAGTAGCCCAAAGCCCCTTAATCTGTGAGCTAGCAATCTCAGTTAACAGGCATTTTCCGATTTAGACACAGACTGGGTGAAAAGTGAACTAGCTTTTCATTAATCCTTAAAAGTAATTTGAATGATTGAATGACTAAATGAACGAACAAGTAAGCATTTCCTTCCCTGGAGTTTAACTTCTCCTAAAACCTAAAAAACCACAAATAAAATGTCTGCATGTTGTAAGATGTTTATATCACTCTTGCCTTACTCTACACCCGACCGTGCAATGCAGTTGTGTATATTAAATCTGCATATCATATTGATTATTCACATCAAATTCAGCTGAAAATTCACCCTATTTTTTCACTTCTTCTTTGGAACCACAAGCTCTGAGACACATATTATCCTTAGATACCGGAGTATAGAGATGTTTATGTGTTGACAATCAAACTCCTTCTGTTGAATACATTTACATTTACAGCATTTAGCAGACACCCTTATCCAGAGTGACTTACAACTGAGCAACTGAGGGTTAAGGGCCTTGCTCAGGGGCCCAGCAGTGGCAGCTTGGTGGACCTGGGGTTCGAACCCATGACCTTCCGATCAGTAGCCCAACACCTTAACCACTGAGCTACCACATCCCCGAATACATGACATCATCCAAGACGCACCGAGCATGACATTAAATACCACACACAAATTTGTGCTTTTTATCATGCTGTATGAAACAACTGGAAACAAGGACCTACACCGGAAACTGATGCTTGAGATTAATGAGTTCATTTGCATGTTAATGCATAATAGAGCAATGGGATTTCAATCTAGAGAACTAGAGAGGTTTTTGACTACTAGTGTTAATGCATTTTGCTGAACTCTAATTAGGCTCAAGGCCAGATGCAGGACCACTGCAAATGGATGTAAAGAGTGCACAAAAATCCCTGGATATTTTCTAAGAATGTGTTTACTTCATAGCTACATCAGGCTACATCAGTACAGAACTTTGTGTTCTCTCTCTAGAGAGAAGTGCTGAACAGCTCATAGCACTTTTCCCCACTCGGCCACAAAGCTTATGGTTGGACCCGCCTGAGCAACTTGACAAACAGTCATGATTCGTCTGAGGAAGTTATCGATTTTCAGTTAGCAAAATGGCTTCCATTTAGCAAGCTGTCAAACCTTGTTGGTGTGCGTGTGCGTGTCTGTTTCAGGGTGGGACATTTCCCATTGAATTCTGAACATCCTATCCCATTAACACCCAAATCCTCACTTTTGTTGCTTTGTTATGGTGTAATCCACGTGTATTGTATGGACTTGCTGTTTCTGTCTGGGTATTTTGTGTGGTCTGTTCTTCCATGATCTCAAATTATGCTGCTACAGTCATTTCTCCCTCTCGTCAACCTACTCTCATAAAAACTTCAGTATACTGATTAGTTTAATCTGACTGATAATATTTTTTAAGTTGCACTTAAGGTTTGCCTCTTAAGGGTGTCTGTTACATGCTAAAAATGGAAATGTAAACTAATCTATTCTTATTAGTTTCATGTTTGTATGTTACAGTGTAATGACTGCAATGTCCCTTTAACAATATCAATGAAAATTCTTTAGATATATAAAAAGGAAAAAAAACATATTGCCTTCCAAAGTTTTCATGATGGACAAGTTGATGTCTGTTTAAAATATAAAGGCAGCACTTTTTGCTCTAATAGGTATCCCACTAAAATGGTTTTACACAGCATTTTTCTGTATAATTTTAAATTCCAGATGGATTGCAAATTGCCCCACTCATCTTTTTTTCTTGTCTGAAGGACTTTTTTATTGGTCCACAATTCTCCTCACTGTGGCCAAAGCCGCTGTCATAATCCTCTTCATCCTGCAAGACAAAATCGTCTGGGTGAATGTAGGCTGTAATGAGAAGAATGAACCACATCATTAAGATGAATAATGTGAATTATGAAAATAATTAAAAACCATGAAGATAATTAAAAGCGTTTGGATGGAACGGTGAGGCGGTGCACGGGCCATGGAAGCGCTGCCTAAGATTTGCACCACATGGGGCATTTTTAATCTGCTTTTGTGACAGCATCATATAAACAAACACATTGTATCTGTGAAAGCCTATTGCAATTAGCTGCCTCTCACCTGTCAACAGTCTGAAACCTCCAGGGGGAAAAAAAGAGTCATTTTCTTTTTATAGTGAACAGTGTTTTAGAGAGTGAGCATTATGGACCTCAAGCTTGCACGATTATTGTTTCGATTCCTGCAGGCCTCTGCGTAAAAGCATTTATAAGTTATTAACTTTTAGTTCTATATAACTTTTAAAGTTTTAAAACAGTTAATTTTCTCCCTTAGGCAGGTGAACGTAATGTTATGTTATCCATCATCAGACTCACGTTATACTGTTGTCTCCAGAGGGGACTTAATTTAGTTGTATTGTTAAATCTTCAGTTTATTGATGTTGTATTTGTCATCGTGTGGTACGCTTTACAGGATCTGTTTTGTATACTCAAGGATCAAATTATGAAAATTCTTGAGGGAGCAGATGGATAGCTCAAGGACACCAAAGAAAACTGTTTGCATACTTCTTAAATTTGGGTGTCCCAATCCTCAGTAGGAACAACATGTACACCCACAGGCCATCTGTCCTCCTTAATACAAGGTCACATTTTTCAAATGGCACTGCAAGTGAAAATGTGACATCATGTGAATCGTTAAGGGATAAGTGTCTTATGAGTGTTTGCTCAGGAGGTTGCTTTTGCGCTTTCTACATGTAGGTGCATGTGTAGGAGATAAAGCTGCATATGAATGACCAAGTAGTGGTGGGATTTCCTTGATGAATGACATGTTGCCAACCCTGCCTAAACCTCTACACAGACAGCTTGACGCCGAGGAGTGGAGCAGGAGGGCATGGGCTGCCTTAGAAGCTAACACCAAAGGCAAAAAGATGTCACATGAGCGGAAGAACCATCTGTCAGACGTCACATGCGGCTTCTTGTGCTAATTGTAGAGTACCTTTAAAAAGAGTGATAAGTGTGGAATCTGCCTTTTATTGTTTCCTTTGAATTTCCTTGCACATGATGGGCTAAGATGACCTTACTTTTGTTCATCTTCTAGCATTCAGCCATACCTGCTGTTGCTGCCAGAGTAACAAATGAGCAATCCCAGAAAGTTTGAGAGCAGCAGCTGAGAAAGGCTGCACTAGAACATCTGAAGGAGTCTGTCTCATGCCGACAGTGTTTTCTTTGGACTGCTTTTGGGGGGGGAACGGGGACAGCCAAAGGGCTGTTTTTTCTTTTTTTCAAACTGCAGTTTAACACTTACTCACCTCTGATGGGAAAGGAGTGAAAATTACGAGTGACCGGGACGTGGCCTTCCTTTATTGTCTGTGGAATGATTGGATAATTCCTCAGTGATTTATTGATGGTTTTGAAAAGCAGTTGCATTTTGAGAGGCCCTTATGGAAAACTGTTTCACAGGGCTGCACGAAAGGAATGAAGGCTGCTGCTTGGATGAAGACATTTAATTTTTTTCT
Source organism: Tachysurus fulvidraco (assembly GCF_022655615.1). Lineage (NCBI taxonomy): Eukaryota > Metazoa > Chordata > Actinopteri > Siluriformes > Bagridae > Tachysurus > Tachysurus fulvidraco. The sequence continues at coordinate 15,453,848 of NC_062520.1, read as the reverse complement.
TTTTTTGCTCACGCTAGACCAGCATGACATTTGGAGTGTTTAGCCTGCTCTGAAAGCCTGAAAGCCCAGCGCACTTTGTTATAGCAAGAGAGCTGAGGTGGACTGGGCTGTGTACACTGACTCTTTTCTCAGCTCAGATCAATGTTAATGTGCAGTGCCGTGGAGCTGTACCGTTTCCCTGCTGTGTTCAAAGAGCTGCTTTAAATCAAACATTACCATTTGTACTTTAGAAATTGGACGCCTCTCCATTATTTATGATTTGTATGCCGCTTGCCACAGGTCTGCTGTGTTTTTTGTGTGGGTTATTTTCCATTCCTGTTGTTAAGCTTGGCTTTCATAGAGGAAAGGACACACCTAAACACAATTTGGATGATTTGATTAGTCTTTGTGAAATGCTGAAGGAATCTGTATGATAGAAAAGGACAGTAGACATTGAAATAAATTCAAATGAATGTTTGCAAAGTAGGTCTGGTCTAAATGATCACTTGGCTGTATTATTCCCTTTATTTAACTCACTACAATATTTGACTGTACTTTATTTTCCAAAGCAACATTCATAAAAAATATGACCTAAGGACAGAAATGCTGGTTGCTTCTTCTGGTGAAACTCTGTCATCTGCCTCTTCATTTATATTCATTTATTAACTAACTCCTGTATATCTGCTGTAAGATGTTTTTACTGACTGGTTTCACATGATGTCTTGTTCACTATGCTCTTTGTTATCTGCCTTTTCTCTCATTTCCACTGTCCTAAAAGTGATTTGTTAAACTAATAAGAAAAGATGCCAATGTTTTCCTTTATTTAAATGTAGTTGACCTTTTTTTCTGCCTTCTCTTGCTTGCAGTCCCAAATTCAACTTTACTAAATCAACAGTGTAAATCTAAAGTAGAGCAAGAAGATCAATACTGTTTTAATAACCTAAAATAAGGAGTAAAGAGTCACACCCAAGGGAACAAACACAGCCTTGTTAATCTTGTAGAAAGAACAGTTTATAGAAAAAAAAAAGATGGCTGACTCAAAGCATAACAGCTTGTAGTAGAATACAGATTTGATCAAAATCAACAAAAGCAAGATGGAAATCTGATGCCAATCATTTAATTTTGAGACACACAACATGGTAATTTGGTAGAATTATAATATTGTATACACATATACACGTTTACATTATATACACATAGCTACATACGTTTACGCAGTCAAGTAAGTTTTTTGTGTTTCTCTATTGTTTTCACAGCAAAGTTCTTTAACAGTTTTCGGAAAAACTATTGTTTAACATGTAATGGAAATATACTGTAGCTCTAGACAAATACGTAGCTTTAGGAGTGTCAGTATCCTGGTATATAATGGTTACTGGTATACCTTGGCTGTTGTTGCTGGTATGAGTGCCAGTAGAGATACTAGTTCTGTGCCTCATGTCTGAATTGTGGTTAGGACAGCGGATCATTTCTTTCATGCTACTTCTGCCATTGCTCCTAGCCTGGTCTTTCATGTGGACAGCATATCATTTCACAAACAAGTATGATAGTCAGGAGGACCTTCTGTGAACTCTGGGAAGAAAATTGCTGTAAGAAAATCCTTTCAGGGTTATGAGATAATTGTAAATGATATGCTTTGTTGTATTGCGGTCTCCTCAATGGGAACCAGGGTTGGGTAAAAGAACAGAGCTTCTCAAAGTGTACAGACAAGTATACAGCTTTTAAAAAGAAAAAAGTAAGCATGGTTTTAATTGATTTTGTTTTTAAAAGCTTGTAAATACACTTTTGTTTATAAAAGGTCATAAGGTATATCCATTGTGCCTGATTTACCTACAAAGCGTATAGTGTTTCATATTTGTGCAGTTATGCATGGTTAAGTTCATTCCTTTTTATAATTAAGTACCAGAATCTGGTGAGGAACAAGCATTATTCTCTTGATATGTATCCTGTTTCATATACAGAATATAGCACAGACATTTTTCCCTCTAGAGCGAACTCATCCTGGTCCATGACTCAGTAAATTCAGATGTAATTTTCTTTAAACATATTGTATGATTATATGAGTTAGATAAATCTACACCAAAGAATGACTTGGGCAGGAAAGGCCTATCTATCAGGATTTCTTTGATGCACTGTGCAGTGTACTGTACCTGAGCCTCTCTCTGGTTGGGTTGTGTATAACTGTTATGTGTGCTCACATAAAGTTCAATTTATGACTGAATGAATTTGCCAACCTGCATCACCCTGACCTTTCAGATCTTGTTTTATAGCTACGCAAAATGGAAAAAGGTCTATATGGAGTCAGGGGTTAGCATTGTCTATGTAGGTGTGTAGCAGGGATCTCAAGAGAGTGACTGTGTGTGTGTGTGTGTGTGTGTGTGTGTGTGTGCCTTGTAATGGATAGAAGAGTACAGAAATCATACAGGTGAACTCACTGGCCATGGATATATCAGATATGTTGTACTGATGGTCCTTGGAGGCCCAGGGGAATAGCATATGTCTGGGCTGCCCACCCTGCCAACGACAGGGCGGAGGATTTACAGCATTCCTGGCCTCATCTTCTACAGCTCTGTGGCCTCATAGTCTGCCCCTTACTGCCCTAAGCCCTAAGCAGAGATTAATGTCATATTGATCCCCACACCCTGGTGAGTCCATTCCAGTAAGATTTCATCAAACCTATGTCCTCTTTGAGCAATGCCTCCTTGATATAAGAGTGACAATACAGGGCATCTGAGAAGGTCAGCTTTAATACCACAGTCAACTGTGAGAAACAGTCAAGACACGTTACACTTGCACTGGCAAAATACACTTCTTCAAACCCCTCCCCCCCCCCCCCAAAAAAAAAATCAAGACTAAGCAGGGTTATTTAGAATGAAACAATATTGCATAAGTACAGATTTATATAGCATATTCATATTCATTAATTCATCTTCACTATCTGGATACAGATCCCGTCCCAGGAACACTGTGAATGAACGCTCAGTTGCCATTCTAGCACAGGTCACAAGCATTCACATGCTCATTCACACCTAGAGGCGATATAGCATAGCTAATCCATACACTGGCATGTTTTTTGACAGTGGGAGTAAACCTGGAGGATGCCCACAGGAACAAGCAAAGAAACTCGACAGAGACAGTAAGACTGAGCTTAGGAGGACACCAGGAACTCTGGTTTTATTTGTATATTAATGAAATGTTCATTTTACAGGCACTTTTCAGAGATGCCTTGCCCAACCTCTTTGAAACCTTTCAATCCAAATTCTCCAAAGGGAAATTGATTGGGTAGGGTGAATAGGCAGGCAGCTCTGTAGGCAGCACTGCTCTGAAAATAGCTTTGAGCTGTCTTTGCGGTCAGTAGATTAAACCCACCCCTATCAAAAAAAAAAAAAGGAATAAATAGTTTTTAGACAGTTTTACAGTTTGCAACATCTCATTGTCAACACAGTGACATACATTGAAATTAATTTTATTCAATTTACATTTAATTGTGAAATTTTTGTGTCATTTCTTTTTCAAGAATTTAGAAATCTGGGCCTCCATCCCTGTAGCTTATCCCCTGGGATGGATCTGCATGGTAACCAAGTGACAGCACTTTCAGCTTTCAGCACTTTCAACAGCATTGTCAGAACACAAGCCATTCTTTTATTTTGTGAAGCTCAGACGCCCACATACCAGTTTGTCAAAGAATTTTTTTTTTTACTTCTCTCTTCTTTTACAAGAAACAATAACATAAGTCATAAGGTATGAATTTACTGTGAATATTTGTAAGACAGGATCTGGTTCAAACATGTATGACTAGATCACATTACATCCAATGACTCTCATTATTTAGTTGAAAGTTTTAGCTACACTTTGGCACTACACGTTTCTGGAGTGAGTTAGGAATGTCACACATCAGCTCACAAAAGAAGATTTAAAGGCTCAATAATAAAAATGACTTGGGACAGAGCGGTTGTGTAAAACCATGCAATCAGCTTTAATGGACATCAGGGGAATAAACCGAATGAATGTACAATTTGGGAAGTTTAACATATCACAATAAAATCCTTAGAGGATGCATGGGGTGGTGTGGTGTGAATATACTTATCTGGAAATCATCTGAGTGCTAGTTTACAGGTCCACCTGAGTCATTCTCACCCCCTGAAGCCCAGACGGGAGTCTGGAGCTGTTCCAAAGCTTCCAGCTCTCTCTTAATACAGCAGATGAGCCGTCTCCTACTCCAAAGCCCCAGCAGCTCATACTCCTTCATCAGCATGGAAAACAGTCACCTTCTCTACAAACAGAAAATGGGACTTCAAGACAGATGCTCTGGGTTTTACTTCTCACCTCATCATTTGTAAAGGCTGCTCACACATGGTTTATTTTTAGCCCATTTTGCTGCTAGCGTCTCTGTAGCTCTGGGTCTGCTGATATATTCTGCATATCAGAGCATTGTTAAAATACCATTGGAGACTTCACTGTGCCTCTGGGGAGCTTAAAGATTTCTCTGTTAACAGATGACAGTAAGAAAAGTTCAGCACAGGTCATTTCCAGTGATTCCAGCACAGCGTTCACCAAACTTTCAAAGTTAGTTCCAACACAAATCTCTTATGCTTGATTCAAATGATAGTCTGTTTGGTTAGATCTGATATTCTTTATAAGAGAAATCACCATGAGCAGCCTCTTGGTTCTGAAACCACGTGCTTGCGTCAGCTGTCTGGATTTGTTGGACACAATGATACAAAAAACACTTCATGAGCCATAATGGCTTCTCCAGTGCTTTTCTCCTCACATCAAATAAACGCTTGTGCGTTTTTTCTTTCCATGTCACTGGATATACAGAATGGTAAGCTAAGCTAGCTGCTTCCCATGGGCATCATTAGGCAAATGTCCTCTTGGCGGCTGCGCATCATTCTACCCATTATCACGTCGCTTTCATTAAGACATTATGAGCAAGTGAGGGAGCCAGAGGTGTGTAGAGCTACTCTCAGCCTCATACCTCATTAAATGAATTATAGCAACCTGTTTCAACAGCCTATTTCAACTTTACGGATTCCCACACGTAGCTTGAATTTTACTGTTTCTTTTCCTGCTTCTTTTCCATCCCTCCTTTTTTTAGCTTTCATGTCAGATGAATAAGACTAATCTGCCTGTTGCTTGCAGCCCTATAATCTACAGTAATATAATCCTTGGCATCATTCTCTTGTATCTTCACTCGCCCCTTTCTTCTCGCTTCTCTTTCTCTCTCTAACTGTGTGTGGGTGACTTTGGTCTGGAATGACAGCTGCTCCTGACAGGTTATGGCATGACTGCGCCAGGTGTCAGCTGGGAGTATGTTGCTCCAGCACACCTCTTCTTCACACCTGCCTGTTCTACCTGAGCTGCTCCCTCTGTCAACTGTGTGAGGAGAGCGGAGTGACCACCTTCTCTCTGCACCCGTTGGGATCTTTCTCTCAAAAGGGACTTTCATGTAGATTTGGTACTCCTGTGTGTTCATATACATAACGTAAAACCTTACCACTATGTCTTAAGCACTGCTTTAATTACTGTATATGAAGGAAGAAGAGGAGATTTGCCTCTAATCATCTGTAACCTGGACTCCATTGCGAGTTGAGGTGTTGGAGGAGACTCACTTTGAATGAGCAACAATGTCTTATCTTGTAATAAAAAAGCAATTTCCTTGTTGGTTGCACAGACATAGACAACTTGGGCCATAGGTGAAGAATTTGAGTCTCCCCTTAAAGCATATTTGCTCAGTACAGTATGTGTGCTGTTTAGATCATTTAATATAAGTTTATTATGTTGTGTTGTGAGATATCCTCTGATGCAGAAAATAAAAGATTCCACTTATACCATTCTGCCCCTAGTATATCCATCACATATGACCTGTAGGAAGTCCATTATTGAATCATCTACCATATTTAGGCCGGCACTTTATCTCCACAGACACAGATTATATGCTGGGGTTGTGCTTGAAATCCAGTATTCCTCATCATTCTCTTGCTCTTTGACTCCTAATACCTCTTTACTCCTACACTTAATTCAGCGCATGCTCGTGTTAGTGATCTCTCCCACATGCCTTCCAAATGACATCGATGGAAAGACCGCCAGCACTCGCTTGGCGCACCGAGAAGACGTTGACCAACAAATCAAAACCTGACATGAAGGATTAGATGTGTTGGGTCTGACTTACATAAATCCAATAATTGAATGACTTAGTTGATTGTGCATTGCACAGGCTCAGGTGTTGGCAGACAGAGAGCAGCAGGCTATTGATCTGAATACTACAGCTTGTCAGAAAGAGCTTATTGCTTCCTTCAGAGTTTCACTCCCTTGATTCCTAGGTCCCAGTAGGTCTCCCATCCCTTTTTAACCATCTGTGCAAATCAGCTGGAGAGACTGTTTCTTTCCTGTTGTGTTATTTTAGCTCTCTTTCTTTATTCCCTTTATTTCTGCTCTTTTTTGCTTTTCTGCTAGTGTCCTTCATGCTCCTAGGGCTGCAACCATGTAAATATCTCTGATAAAACTGACAAATTTGAGAATTATAATAATTTGCAAATAGTAAGGGAGTCATGGTGTGGAGTCATGGGGCTTAAATGCTGCTATGTCCTTGGTTTGATCGTGTCTGTGTGGCTTTTCCTTTGGGTTCTTCTGTTTTCTCTCACCGCCCAATAAAATGTTGGTAAGTGTTGGTTATACAGTCTGCTGTAGAGTTATTTGTTTGAATAGTGATTAAGGATATGTTTTAGGCATTTTATTTAGATATAACAAGGTGATGTCCCACAAAAGAACTCGAATGTCATCAGTATTCTACTGCTGCTTTTCTTTTATTAAATCAGTAAAATAAATTAAGCCTTGAGTGTTAGTTATCCTTACAGATTATTCAAATATTCAGGCCATTATTCATAAACCCAGATAATCGATTGTTGCAGCTGGAATTCTCCACCACTCTGCTGCTGTCAGCACACGATATTTGGCGTACCTCCATAATGCATATGCATTCTGAGAGAACCTCTCTTTCTTTCCCTCTGGATCTGGGAAGCACTCAGCTCTAATCAGGATGAGGACTGGTTACACAATCCTGGATTTTTCCCCCTTTATCTCTCTACCGGCAGTAACACATCAAGCCTCAGAGAGTCTCCCTCTTCAGTCTTCTTTTACAGAAGAGACATGTGTAAACTCTGCCTTTCGGCACTTTAGATCAGTGGCTGCTCAGATTCGGTCTCTTAAGAATCGAGGTTGATTTCTTCCTCCAAATTTATTATATTATGTAGCATGTGTTTGTCTCTGCATTTTTACCCAGCAGTGTGAAAGGATGAATGAGCATAAAGTAGGTCTGCAGCTACAGGGAGGCTTACAAATGGTTGATCCGAGTTCCAGGTAAAAAAGAACAATGTCAGTGTAATGCAAAACCTAAAAAAATTATTTTATTATTAAAATGGAATTTGTCTTCCCATCAAGTGTAGATGCTCTATTCTGTTTTAAGCATTTGTTTAGTTAGCAAGAATTAGTTTGTGCAGGGAATTAGTTATTAGATAGCATAGTGACCTGCTATCTTAGAGTTAGCATAATAACTTTAATAGCTAGTTAGCATAATAAAGTTGTCGTGTGTTGTTTGAAAAATTGTCAAGGGATAGAAGCTAGTAAAATCATTGAAATATACCCAAAATAATACATTTTTAGACCTTCATGCCCCTATGTAGTTAGGTCTGTGTAGTTAAATGTGTGGATAGTACAGCAATCATGTTGTAAGTAAAACTTCACCACTAGAAAGTCTCTGTGACAGAATGCCTGTTACCAGCTACCCTCTTAACACAAATTCCATGCTATGCCACTTTTGTGAAAACAAAAAAGATTTTTTTTTATGCCATAAGGGGTTGTGAAGTGCAAAAGCTCAAGTGTGGCTCTTTATTCTTGCTATTTCCCACGGCAGATCTGGAGAAAAGCCAGTCGTTCTTATTCCTCTGCCTGGCGTTGAGGCAACGGCTTATTCACGGCTCACGCTAACAAAATGTGCTACGCCCTGGCAGGCCTCGCTCAGCACAATTTTCAGCGATGATTAAAAGATGTATATTTTGTTGACTTTTTGTAGGCATCTGTAGAGCCCAATCAGGGAGGAGCTGCAATTGCTAAATGGTCAATTGTGAAAGATTACAACAAACTTGTGAACCCTCTGTAATCTGCAAAACAGCAGAATGGGCAAAATCTGTTATGTTAAGACGTTGTATGCTGCAGTGGCTTATCTTTTTGTTATGCACTGTCCATTAGTTGAGCATCCTAATGGATAATTAAGAATGGACTTAAGCCAGAATTAATTGTGAAATAATTAGATGATTATTGAGAAGCAGAAGGATAACACATTCCTGAAAGCTTGCTATTTGTATTTGTAGATGCACGTATGTGGTATTACTGGACATTACAACAGAGCATAATGAAGCTTTGTGGCGTGAGCGCAGAAGCTTTAAGAAATGAGCTCATGTTCTCCAGCAACATTTGTTTTCTTTATAATCATCTAGGCTTCTTTCCTTATTTATTTGACTGTAAATGTCATTTAGTTGAACTGAGCTATATGTACAGATTATTGTTTTATACACCGGTTCACACACGCTTTAGTGTATTTAAGTATTTATATCCTTATTAATATGTGAATTGAGCTGAGACTGAGCTGAGACTTTGCATGGTGATGGAGCTCTAGGGTGTCTGGATTTCCTTGTTGAGAAAACTGAAAAAAGTTGAACTTGACGTCAGAATTTCTCTTTCCTCTTTTCTCAAGGTTTTTTTTTTCCTCTTTCACAGTGACAGTCCCGAGGTCAAACTCAGACACTCTGTCTTAGCTGAGCTCTTTGTTCCCCTGTCATGTATCCTTTTAGAAAACACAGTTGCCAAGGTCAGCAGTGCTCAAGCTTATAAATGTCCCCTATCCTCTCTGCAGTTGTTCTGGTTTATAAAACTAGTGTAACATAATAGCCATGACCAGTGTGCAGTATATATTACTTTTCCACTGGAATACCTGTGTGGTTGACTACCAGTGTCAAGCATTATTTCACAATTTAAAATCCAAATATATAAAGTATTATTTTATTTTATAATGGGGAATATATTAAACTGAACAAAGTCTCATTTCTAAGTTCTAAAATTTTTTAAAAATTTTTTTAAATATGTAAAAAAGATAAAAAAACAACAACTTGATTTTAAATGTTGCAGCTGATACCAAGAATAAATACATGTGTGTATAAATACAATAATATCATGTGTGAAGTAAAATGAAGGAAAAAATGTGTAAATGAGTTTTCTTTTTAAGTGTACTTATTCTTAATAACTCTGACACTGATTACATAACCACATGCAATGAACAACTATAGACATGGTCATGCATTCTATTAATCATAAATAATGAAATCTTTTTTTCAATGCTCTGGTGAATTGCTTTATATATATATAAAGCAATTCAATATATATATATATATATATTTTTTCAATTCCTATGTCTACCAAGCTGCCACTGCTGAGCCCCTGAGCAAGGCCCTTAACCCTCAATTGCTCAGTAAAAATGAGATAAAATGTAAGTCGCTCTGGATAAGGGCATCTGCTAAATGCTGTAAATTTATATGCACATGTATTAGTAACTCTAGATATATCAATATTGCATGAAATATTATATATATTTTTTGGATATATATAATATATCGATATTGCATGAAATATCATATATATTTTTTGGATATATACCTTTATATACCTTTTGGATTGTTCAAAGTCACTGAATGGTAGAGCAGGTTGTACTATCCACTCAATAAATGCTAATGAGTGAGAGAAAATATTTTTTAAACACATCAATTCACTAAATCAGGTTAGAAAGTTTGCTTACACCTCCAGGGTTGGAGGTTTGATTCCTGCATCTAATGTGTGTTGAGTTTGCATGTTTTCCCTTTTTTCTCAGGGTATGCTGGTTTGCTTCCCAGTCCAAAACATGTGTTGTAAGCTGATTGGTATCTCTGAATTGTCCATAGTGTGTGAATGGGTGTGTGGCTGTGCCTTGTGATAAACTGGCGTTTTGTAACACAGCCTTGTGCCCAGAGTCTGCTGATATTGGCTCCATGTTCCCTACAACCCAGTAGGATACGTGGTGTGGAGAATGGATGGATGGAGTTCAGTATATCAGGGCCATCTTAGTGTTTTTTATAAGCAACCATGATTTATTTCAGCAGACTGTCCTCTTTGCTGGTGATGGCTGGATGTTGTCATGTGGACGTACTGTTACTTCAGCTAAGCTGGTTGGTAATGCAACAGTTTGTTGGTTTTAAAATTTCTAGCAGCAAATAAACTAGAAATTAGCTTTCAAGAGTTAAGGAAAAGAAAATATTCTACCAGCTTATTTCTCTCATTCATTTTGTACTGCTGCTTTGCCACTCCCCTTCAGTGTTTTCTCTTTCTCTCTGCCTTTCCCTGATCCCCAGCTGTGTTCAAACCACATTCAAATTAGAAATGAGGCATGCTAATTTCAGGGGGAAAAATTATTTATAGTAAAAAAAAATTTTGTCTTTATTGGATGGATTTTTCTGCATAGGAGCGGTTGTGAAATATCTTTACACAGCGTTAAAATATCACCTTGTATAGAAAAAAACCCCAACATTATCAGTTTTGATTGTGTAATTAGGTCTTAACTTGTATTTAACCTTTTCTTGTAGTACACTGGTGAGCCATTCAGGCTGTGGAATTGAATTATTTCGGAAATTATTTTTGACCTTTTCAATCAGTATAATTAATCATTTTATTTCTGTTATAATGTTATTCAGGACATTGATTGTTGGGTTTCTGTGTGTAGAGTATCTTGACTGCGTTTTTAGCTGCAGATGAACAGGTTGATAGGGAACGGAACGGTTTGACCCCCTTGCTGGCAAACTATTCAAACTTCTACAAGACTTTTAATCATAAAACACTGTATACAATAATATTTCAACATTTAAAGCTAGAAGGCTAGGTAAAAAAATTGTTATAAACATTTTAAAGCCCTGAATGTCTAGTGTCACATGAGCCATTAACCGTTACTGTGGAGTGGGACATCACAAATCAATTCAGTGCTGAACACTGGCACCCGTGTATTATGAGAAACTACATGTTTTGGCCTCTGGTAAAAAGATTTAACTTGAGTTTGCTGAGTGTGTAGTTTTATGAAACTGAATGTCACTGTGCAGTGAACTTTGTTGAAAGTTTTTTATTGGTTTGACCCTCAGACAACTCACTCTGGTACACTATTTAGAAGTACGGTATATAAAAGCAAAGCTGATGACACTGATACTTTACTGAAATTTACAGCATTGGTAGTGAGACCGTAACAAAGAATATTCATGGGAACAAACCCCAGAAGGGCTTTAGTCCTGTCATCACTGAGGCGCTATTAGACTGGCCACATCAACACAGGATGCAAACGGTGCATGCTACATTCACCCAAGGTTTGTCCAGGTTAATACTACAGGGCTATGGTGTAGGAGAGAAGTTCTTATTCAGCAGTGAGGCCTCGGTGTTGGGGATTATTCTAGTTCACTGAACCGGTGCAGAGGCCTGAGGATTTCAGACAGGGTTTTGGCGCCTAGCATTCGCCATGTAAATAAAGAGCAGAAGACCACATAATCCCTTCATTATACATGTGAGACTGAGAGTGTGTGAGGTGAGGATGCCTTCCCACATTTTTTTCCATGTGTATATCTCTGTGATGAACAGGTGTGCAAGTGTATTTTGTTTTGTCTCCGCCGTTGCTCTTTCAGTGCCACACATGACACCTTTATTCAGCTACATGCCGGTTTTTAAAGATGCAAGTGTGAATGTATATATATATACATTTTAAAGATGCAAGTGTGAATGTATATATATATATATATACATAGGCTGGTCGTTTAGGACCTTAGAAACTGACAGTATAAGAGCGGTTGGGTCTGCTGTAGGGACAGTGAATGCCTGCAGTGTGTGCCTGCTGCAGAAATTTCATAGATCTCCCAGGAACAAGCACATGGTATAACTTTATTAGCAAGCTGAAGACTCACATTAACTTGATTACACTAATAAATTTATTGTGCCTGTGACATACGTTCCCTGGACATTTCTCATATTGACTGTTTTTTCTTTTTTCTTTTTTTTATTCTATTAGCATTTCTTCAGGTACAATGTATGTTGTTGAGAAATGTTTAGAAAAAAAAGTTTGGCAGGTTCTTTATAACAAGGAGATGATAAGGAGCTGGTCTCCAGGGGCTTTCCCTTAACAATCTTAAGTGCATTGCTTTTATTAGTATACAAAGGCTGCATCGCACAGATGACACCTAAGATATTATAACTTTTTTTTGGTGCAAATAAAATGTAAATAACTGCAATTGAAATGAATTGTGCAATCAAAATAGTTAACTAATTGATTTGTTTTATTTCTCTTTGTGTTTCTAGCCATTTCATTAGATAGATGATGCAAATGGGAATGGCTACACAATAGCATAGAAATTCAGCTGCTAGACATAATCAGGCAATAAATAAAGATACAAATACCGGGCATTTTTAAGTTTTCCACAGGCTGATTGTAAAAGGAGAAGGTGAAGAATATGAAGATGCAAAGATGTTTTATGTTGAGAGATTATGTATGTGTTTTTGAAGAAGACTGAGTGACATTTTAATGTAGATCAGGAATATGTACTGTATGCAGTGTGTGTGTGTGTGTGTGTGTGTGTGTGTGTGTGTGTGTGTGTGTGTGTGTGTGTGTGTGTGTTTATTCACGTGTGTGGGTGGGGAGGCAGCCTGTTTGGAACATCTGATACGTGTAATCAGTAAAGCCGGATATTTCAAGTAATACTAGTAATGAACACCTAGCTGGAGCCATTGGTAATTTCTACTTTCACACTGCCACACCCCTTGGGCTCTTTTGGCATTTCCTGCAGTTAGTTCTCTCTAATCAGAGCAGTTGGATGTATATAAGCTGAGATTTTCTTGGACAACAGTTTCTTAACTTGTAAAGCAAAAGTGGCACGAGGTCACTTTTTATCATGTTGTGCATTTGCACTGGTCTTGTACGATCTTAATAACAAGGTCATGTTACGAGCAGTTCTCTAGTGCCATCATCAGCTAAAACATCCTTTAAGATGAGTTTAAACCCCATCAGCAGTCATGTTCACTACTTGACCTTGGCCTTGAGTCTGAGCTGCCTGTCAATGAATAGACCTTGTGCTTGGTTCATATTCTTCCCCAGTACAATCAATCTCTTTTCTCTGCTTTATCTATCAGCTGGAACAAGTTAAAGATTGGTAAGTTCACCTAGTTAGATCTATCTAGTCTATCTAGTCACTCAAGTTAAATCTATGTCTTCACTTAATGTCTATTTTTCAGCCATTGGTGTAGTATGTGTAAAATTGCTGGATACATTTGTACCAGTACATTACAGGGCACATGTTCACACACTACAGACAATTTAGAGATTCCGGGTAACCTAAAATGGGTGTTTTTGATCTTAGGGAAGAAAGTGGAATAGATGGTGGAAACCCTGGAAGCACAGGGAGGAGATGCAAACTCCTCACACACAAGCCCTGGAGGTGTGAGGCAATCATGCTAACCTCTATTGGATTTTGATATATTATGACAGTATATCGTGCCCTTTTTCCTTTTATGTGTGTGGTTCTGCAAGTGTATAACAGATAGCAGTTTTAGCACTGTTTGTTTACATTTATACAACTGAACACTTGAGGGTTAAGGGTCTTGCTCAATGGCCCAGCTGTGGCAGATTGGCAGCACTGGAATTAGAACTTACAACCTTGAAGCCACTGCTGATATTTGTATATACAGTATACTTGCCATTATATTATACTAATTTCCCTAGTTTCTATGTGCACATTTAAAGATGGTAGTTTTTTCTTTTATAAATTTGTGTTTTCAGCTTTCAGTTTCTGCTTGCTGCTTGTTGGACACTTTTGATTGGATGTCTGTTCTCGAGTCATTAGTAACACTGAGGTGTTCTGAAAACCCAGCAGAGCTGGATATGCTCTTACCAGCACCACAAACTACCATTCTAGTTTCATTATCATGGTAGCAGTGGTCCCTTATCATTAGAGACAGAATGGATGGATAAGAATTTGTTAAAACTGGCAAGTGTACTTGCGTACATAGTGCATCTATATGGTAGGCGTAGCTAATGAAGAGAAATTTCAGTGTGCAGCATACATGATTGAATCTGTTGGCCCCTAACAAGGTGCTTACTTGCATTCTAGCCATACTGTAACTGAAGTGATAATTCTGACCTCTAAAACACCCACACCATCACACCTCCTCCAGTTCTCCTCCAATCAGTACGGATGAGAAGGCCTTAGGGCTGATGAAAGGTCAGCACAAAAGTATTGCAAAAAGTGACAGAAGTAGCAAAATTAATAAGAAAGCAGGTAAAAATGACTTGAATGTATTCTAGATGATTTCTGAGCTATGCAATTAATAGACTTATCAGTGTCACCACTGCTCTAGCTAGCCTCTCAAACAGAATAAAACTAATGTAGTTTTTACAATAGTTTTTAATGTAAACCAAGTTGCCTGGCAACAGTCTCCGGAAGGCACGTAGCTGGAGCTCTTGAGTTGTCCAGTGTCTCCCCGGGAGGTCTGGAGCTGACATTAAACATGTGCTTAATTATTATCTTTTGCCAATGAGATGAAGCCATTCCATCAGAGCAAACATTCGGTTATGGCCGTCAAACGCATGCTTGCTCATAGCAACAGGTGTAGAGTAGATGCACAGGCAGATGCACATTTCCTGTATGATTAATGTGTCAAATTCTGGATGATTTCTAAGTTGACAGGAGGAGTGGGAAGTATATCAGTATAAAGGAGACACTGGTAGAGATTTTTAAGTATTCTGTTATTTGTTTGTATTTGTGTTTAAACTTCACATGCTGCAAAACCGCTGCTCGTACAGCTGTGAGTGGGTGTACAGGCTGTTGGGATAAATATGACAGAACAGAGCATGGCCTATGCGTTCAAAAGAGTAGTTAGAAAATTTTCATGTGCATGTCGCAATTACTGATTTTTTATCACGTAGCCCTCCTGCAAATGTGGCTCCGAGAAACACAAATTAGGCTTCACATGGAGCTACTGTAATATCGTATAATAAGCCATGACATGATAAACAAAATGAAGACAAAGTGTTGGTGAAGAAGTAAAATGTCTGAAGTGAAATATATGGTCTATTCTTTATGATATTAAAACTGAACCGGTACATCTCTTTGTTGTTCATTATGAGGTTTTGGTATGTTTGTTTTCTGGTGTGTTTAACTGAAGTTCACATGACTATTAAAAAATAGTGCAAAATAATATTGTAAATGACATAAGTCTTTTTAAAAAAGAGTTATTTCAGTTATTTTAGATTACTTTCTAAGTAACAAGTTTCATGTTTATTGTCAGGTGCATAAAGTATACTTAAACAACTATATAAATTCTTATGCTACATTTACATTTGAACACTAGTAACTAGACCTAGTGCAAAGAAAATGTAAACAGTGTGTGCAGACATAAAGTGGTTTAGTGGGAGATCTTGCACATATTCAGTACTATAATTATTAACATAATATGAAAACAATGGCAACATGATAATGTTACCAGACTGTATTGTAAAACTATTTCCAACTAATGGTAGAACATGACTACAAAACAATGTGTAAATGATTTGCTTATTCTTCTCAATAACTCCTACAAATTCAGACTATTTCCTTTTCAAATTCAGACTATTTCCTTCTCATTTATTATGTCTGGATTTTTTTTAGATCTGTTCCTCGATATATAGACCCTGACCTTGTCTTCTCACCATGTACCTCCTACAATATGATTCATAAATACAGAAAAAACAGAACATCAGTCAGTGAATAAAATATAATCAAAAAGACAGATCTTCTTAATATATATGTACAGAGGTAAATAAAAGCGGTGTTGTTTTAGCAGCCAGTCAGAGATGATCAGAATACTGGTTTGAACTGTTGGCCTCAAGTCCAGTATTAATAGATCTGAGCTTAGCGTTAGCTTATTCGAAGTCTGGTTTCATGTTGAAACATAAACATACATTTATACAAACAAACATACGACTCACCAATACACATCTGCTTCCTGTTTAGGATGGGGAAGCTATCGATATTGAATTACATCTAGCCATGCACTGTATATACACTCGCACAAAGCTATCTGTTTTACATATTTAAAAAAAAGGCATTACAGGTGAAATAATTTAAATGTGAGTTAGAAGGAAGAGTAAAAACACGGTGATGTGTAGCTCACTGTTCAGTATCAGTGCAACCCTTCACTGCAGCAGTGTGTCATTAGAGGAGCTTGGTTATGGCTCAGTGGACCTAAAGCAGCTGTGTGCACATCACAGACAGACCTTCCTTTCTGTCTACATCTTTTGTCTCTCTCTCGCTCTTTCTCGCTCTCTCTGCATCTGGGCACACCTCTGTGTTGAAATATATATTTAAAAGTCTACTGAAATGATGCAACTGCATGTCTTCAGTCTTAAAAAAATATTATGGACATTTGGGGCCTAATGGAAATTGATTAACACATGTAAAGTGTTGCATTATTTTTATTGTATTAAAATGTATAATGCTACATGATACACTAGCATCATAAACCTGAACACATTCCTTCAGATGTTTGAATAATCTAATATTGAGTGCTGTTGCATCATCTGTTTATGAAAGCTGTCTTGTCTACCATTTAGGTTACAGAACAAACACATAAAACGTGTCTGACAATCACATAAATGATTTGTTGCACTTTAAATTTTTTGACAGCTGCATTTGTCAAGGCTTTTAAATTTGATCTTAATCCTGAAATCCTGAAGGCTCCCTGAAATATGCACAGTTTTGTTTTTTCTTGGATTAATACACCTGATTCAACATTAAACTCATTACCAAAATCTTCAAGAGGTTAAGATGCGTTAAGGTGTTTGGACAAGCTACCGAAGTGCTATTTATCTGTAAGCTGTACAAAAAAGTGTGCGTTGTATAAAAAAAACGCCTAAAAGTGCTTAAAGACAAATATAAAAAATATTATACTGTAAAACTTCAACCATATTTAAGGTCATTTTTACTCGCAGAGATTTTATACGGTGTAAAAAGCATTAAAAGCTAAAAGGTAAATGGTACATTTCTAATTCACAACTTAAAAGTTAGTATTAGGAATGAAAAGCAATCATGCACTCAGCAGGATATTGTAGATAATGGTACTGAGTCATCTAGTTAAGTTTGGGTTGATTTTCAGATAGCTTATATAATAACTTACTTTACATTCAAATGTCCTGAATCATTTTCAACCAGCTATAATAAATGCATGGAATTTTTTTTTCATGCTGCTCATGTCAGGAAATTTGATCTAGATCTGTGTCCGTGAATACCGAAGCTGTTATTCCAGTGAAATGTATTTGCTCAGCAAGTCTATTTATTTTTATAATGTAGCGGAAAATGGAAGGTCATTGAAAGCAGAAATATTAAACCACAGAACAGGTCTTAAGCTACAAAATAAGTGGCCAACAACAGTGAGAGTGTAATCATTTACTTTTCCCCACAGTTTAGAGAAACACAGAGCAAACTCTTATGCTGTTACTCTGAGATATTTGTTCGGCATAATTTTAACATCTCTCCATACATTTTTCACTTACTCTGCAATAACTGTCCCCTGGCATATTAAATCATTTGTCTCCCCTCCTCCTGCATGTCTTCACTCCTCCCTTGTGCTTTCTTTCCTGGCATCATCTTCCTGGCCTCTGGGTCTGGTGTCTGTTGTCATCATTTCTAGATGAATGACAGAGTGCCTACAGGAAAAGGCATAAGGCTTTACAGCAGTGACTGATTATCTGGTGCTTCTATATCGTCTACCGTGGTGAGGTGTGTGTAAGTGTGTAAGACTAAGATGGAGCCTACTTTTATATTATTTTGCATCATCACTCTTGCGTTATCCATCTTGACAGAGCTTGTTTGTCATGGAAAGACATGCTGGAGCTCTCCCTCTCCCCTGAACCAGGTCCAATCAGCCCTCAGTGGAGTGGCATGGCCATCAGAGCTCAGTGTGTCTCCGCCCAGCAGGGCATCAATCAGCAGCAGCTCAGACACGTGGCACTACTGTGGGCATCGAGGTTACTGTATCCTCCCTGCTCAGTTTTTATTCACATGTCTGTGATGGAGCCTGAGTGATTATCAGTCCACCAAACTACGTGTACACAGCATCTAAAAATCCTTAGATGTGATTGCAGTGTAGAAAACAAGGCACATAAGAAGATCAGTTAATAAAAAAAATGTAAAAGTTTAGATCTGTCATGGAAGCATACTGTAGAAAGCAGATTTGAGCGTGTTGCGTAGGCGAAACATGATGACATTCCTGTCTCAGCATGTTGATCTTTGCAACACTAGCCATTCGCAAGCACAAACATCTATAGATATAGATCTGTCACAATAGCTACACGCCACTCAGAGCACCATGAGTATAAGCACAAAAATCTAATAATAAATAAAGGGTAATAATATTAATTTAAAAGCCAAGTTTGATAAAATGTTCATACGAATGTTAAATCGATTACTCTGAAGGATTTTGTTTGGGTGCATGAACAGTTTTGTATGTCGTAATTACAATTTCCACTCTGACCCAAAAATCCCCCCAAAACTTTAAAATGTTGTTTTGGCTCAAAACCTTTTTGATCGTATCAAGATTGTATCAAGAACTGATTCAACTGAGGATGATATTTCTGGTAATATTGATGGTATTTATTTTTCTATTAGCACAAATACAATGTGTTGAGGTAAGTGTTCTTATTCTGATCGGTGAGAGCTTTAAGTTATCTTCTGACCTCTGACCACAGTCTGGCTTAGGAAGTTGTATTTCTACAGCTTGTGGAGTGAATCAGAGGAGTCAATATAGTTCTTGCCATGCTGCAGGTCTGCAGCACACCAGGGAGTCCTCCACATGCACAGGCTCCATCATTGGCTTATTAAGAGAGGCGCTTGTCTCCTATTGATCCACCAGGCTGCTGCATCACTCTGTGTTATTACCTTCACGCCTCTTGTCCTTCACTGCCTCCTTCCCTGTTCACCCCAAACATTCAGCACACTGGCGCCGATTCAAAAAATAAACTGAACATGCATCGTAAAGTTTGTAGATACTTTTACCATGTCGTTTTTAAGAACTGTTCAGTAAGGAGTCTGTACTACAGAAGGGATCTTGTATTTCATCACTAACATCTGTTAACTGACTGCTTTGAGGTGTTCAAGACAGTGAAGGATGCCCACACGTGCCCACAGGTTTGTCACGTCAGCCCCATCAGCTTGGAATATTCTGTTTAACGGGTGATGATATGAAGTGATGTAAGAGATGCTCTTACTTTCATCTCTCAGCCTGGCTGATCTTACGTGTGATTGACAGGTGGGAAACGGCTGCGGAGTGCACACTGGTTTCTTATGGACTTTGAAAGAGCTGTGTTGGGACCAGAACAGCCTTCTTTTATTTAACAGGATCATTTCTGTGAGAGAGATATAGCACATGGGGCCTCTTTAGCGCTGTGGATGGACAGTTAAAACATAAAAGCCTTTAAGTTGTGCCTGCCAGTGTATTTCATGATCTTTTGGGACATTGGGCACTCTGCTTTTGGGATACGGATTTTTTTTTGTTAGTGTTGGCCTTTGGTTGATGTTTTTGTTGTTTTGGGTTTATTGCTGACATTTTTGTTCTTTTTATCTTTTCTAGGGGTTTACACATTTTTGTTTTATTCCTATGTCTGATGCTGGTGTTGTTACTTTTAGCCTACAGTTGAGAAG
Organism: Tachysurus fulvidraco; assembly: GCF_022655615.1. Lineage (NCBI taxonomy): Eukaryota > Metazoa > Chordata > Actinopteri > Siluriformes > Bagridae > Tachysurus > Tachysurus fulvidraco. The sequence continues at coordinate 15,434,091 of NC_062520.1, read as the reverse complement.
TTGTTGTTATTGTTGGACTTGTGTCTAATTTTTATGTCTATGGCTATTGTGTGTTTTTTGCTGTTGTTTTGGCCCTACAGATGATATTTTTGTTTCTGTGGTTGTTGTTTAAGGTCTATGATTGATTTTTGGTATTGTTTTGTCCTCAGGGATTATTTACTGTTTTTTTTTTTTACTTTATGTAGGTGAACAGCTCACTCATCAGACATGCCCTTTCCCCAGATTAGATGATGATGTTGTGTCCTAAAAGTGCATCTAGCTAAAGTGGGTTATGCTCACTACAACCATGTTCTGTAATCGCTTTGCTTTTATAAATGACTACATTTGTTTTTTTCTTGCTGCATAATTAATGGGATGTTAAGATGTTAGAGCAACATGTCCTTGATTGACTTACACTGAAAGTCTCACAGCTGGGTAGAAGTGAGTATGTGTGAGAGAGTGTATGAGGAGCTTGGGGTACTTGGGGTTGGGGTGGATGGGGGGGATTTGTGTGACAGGCGTGTCACAGGGGTGTTTGTTTATTCCTCAATCAGAGCCGGGCTTAATGTAATTGCCAGGGCCTGTTCCACTCATTATGTAGCAGAGATGGCTTCCTTGCTCAGCTGGGCACAGACACTTTGCTAATTAGCTTACATTTTAGCGAGGGAAATAAGTGACACATAGTGCCATGTCAGAAGCATGCAATTTTTCTGATGATTTCTATGACAATAGTTGACATTAGATATCATGGTAGGTGGTTTTTAAAAAGAGTGCTTCTTTTAAAATGAGATAAAATGTCACAACCGGGAGGAGGAAGACAGACCTATAAGCAGGATAGTTTCACATAAACAGGGTTTAATAAGTAATAAATACAAAAAACAGGAACAAAGATGAAACTAAACAGGACAAAGGTATGGTTAAATAGACAAGACAATGAACACATAGGGAACGGTTGTGTAGAGACTGGGAGTAGTAAACAAAGGCGGGGCAGACACGTGACACAGAACATAAACAGATGCACACGGCCAAAGGTTCGGGCTGAGTCCTGACAATATATATAGATATATGTATAGTCTGCATTTCTTTTTTTTTGCTTTGAAAGTTAGGACTTCCACAGTGATGAACTGTTCAGGTAAAGACATGATAAAGTAAAAACGCTTGTGGATAGACACATACACACATTGCCACTAAGAGCTGAGTGTAAAAAATAATGCTCTCATTACTACTAATACTAACAATAATACTACTTAATAATAATACCTGTACACTATATGGCCAAAGGTTTGTAGACACCTGACTATCACATGTGTAAGCACTTGCGTCCTATTCCATGTTCCCCTTTACTGTTAGAATAATCTCCATTCTTCCAGGAAGGCTTTACACCAGACTTTGGAGCACGGTTATGATTATAGATTTGTCCTTTCAGCTACAAGAGGTCATGTCAGGCACTGATGTTGGGCACTGATGTGGGGTGAGGAGGCCTGGGATGTCTTCACCATTCCAGTTCATCTCAAAGCTTTGTTCTCTGTGCACTCGAGTTCTCCTGCTCCCACTTGTCCTTATCGACCTTGTTTGTGCACAGAGGAATTGTCATGCTGAAACTGGATTGTGGCACTTAATTCCAGTGAATAGAAAAGTTGTAAATCTACAGCATACAAAGACATCTTCAACTTTGTGGCAACAGTCTGGGGAAGAACTACTGTACATCTGGGTGTGATAGCCAGGTGTCCACAAACCTTTGGCCATATAGAGCATGTTATGTGCTAATGCTGTCAACTTTTTGCTGTTAAACATTTTTTTTGTGTGTGTGTGCTTTTGTTATCATTCAAATTAAAAAATGGAGTTTGCTGTCCAAATTTGTTGTGAAACTAAAAGTTCAAATCAAATTCTACAAGCATACATATGTAATATACAAACCTCCAAGAGTTACTATCCAACTATCAGCCACTTGTTTCAACATGCAGCACGGCGTTATCCGGATGCTCATCTCTCTTCCCGGGAACTTGGTTTCTTTAGTCTTTTGTTCATCTTCACAGCCCATACTGGTGGAAGACGTCCCTATAAATAGAGACAGGCTCGTTTTTCTTCCTCTCAATCTGCTGTGTTTCAGTTTTGTATTTCATTTCCCTGGCCATCGTCTTGCATACAGCCTAAAAAAGAGGAATAATAGTATGTAATTCTAATCAGGAAGCACAAGTGATGCTAACGAATGCAGAGAGTAGAGCAGCAATTTTGTCTTGTTTTCTTCCTTGCAGATTTAGAGCATCGGACTGAAATGCGTGCGCCTCAATCTATTCATACACGAAGATGCATCATACCCTGCCACCCCTTTCACCCCCAAAGTCATCTGCAAATCATTTATAAATAAATGAAAAGACGTGATTAATTACTTGGCTTTTCTGCTCACAAATATTTTGCCTTCTCAAACAATTTTTAGCTTTTTGAATATTTGTCTATGATTGCAAGTGCTCTTGAAGATTTATGTTTATAGCTAGCAGCCTTGTTTAGGCTACATTGATTAATACTACTGGTGCATTTGCATTAAAAGAAGTAAACTCAGCTTCATTTATCATTTTTATCAACACTCACATACAGCGGAATTCATATTACACTTCAGACTTAAGACTTACACCAACAGCACAGAATTTTGATTAGGTATCACTCACTGGGTGTCATCTTTCACAAGTTCCTTGCAAAACTTTATTTTCTAGGTTAAAGGAGACACTTTTCAGGGCTAGTGACAGAAGATATTTTGTTTTCGTGAGGCTTTCACCAGGCATTGAGTTAGACCATGTGAATACCTTTACGTGAATAGGTTAATTTTGCTTTTTATCTTTTAGTTCTCCGTTGCCTTATGTTGCACCAGTGTCTTGGAACAACATTGTTTCATTTTACTATGTATTACACCAGCGATATATTTATGAAATGACAAATAAAGCCTCTTGACTTGACATGACCATAATGTCCCCAGTTGGCTGATATAAACAAGACTAGACAAAAACCTGGAAATGTCTCATGTTACAGCCCTCATCATTTTCTGTTAGGCTTCTCTTAGGCAAACAAAAAAAAACCTGTCATGCCACTGCTTTTTCATGGGCTATGACAATATATTCATATCCTTTTTTTTCCTATATAAAGAACATGAAGTGCTTATATATGGTGATTAACTGTCAAATACATTAAGAAACAGGTGAATGTCATCAAAAGCCTGGTGGCTGCTTGGAATTTTGAGTCCATGGTGGTCATACTTAATGGCCACGAAGAAATAGGAGCCACAATGCTACAGTATATGCGCTGACATATAAAGACACTCCAGGAATGGTCTCCAGCAAAACCAAGTACTGGCCAATTTTATTAGCGGACATAACAGGGGGTTCTAGATAAGTTCCTAATACAGTTAAAGGCATGTTATATTCATAGGTCCTAGTAATGATCAAGTGCTACTTGAGAAGTGATTATAAGAAAGGTCAAGACACTTAGTTGGTATTAAAATGAAGCATATATAGTATGCATCGACTCTGTCCGATAATAATATCTGTGTTTATTACAGAGTTTGCTAATCCCCGTTAATTTATCACGCAAATTAAAAAAATTCCCTACAACATATGTTGTTACGTCCCAATTATATACATAAGGTCTAGCATTTGTTTTCTGAACTATATAAATTTTTGAATCAACATTTTTTTGCCTTAAGCATAACTAATTTATGTAAAATAAGAACTATTTGAGGTCGTTTGACACTTGGGCTGAATATGCAGGGAAGGTCAAAGCATTCAGAAAATTTTTCATAAGCAGACTGGTGCCAAAATGGGTAGGAGGATAAAACCGATCCAACATAGAGCACATGGTCTGATTGAGCTTATTATCTGGATGAGGCATTTAGAAACAGTATTACATTTAGCCAGCTAGTGATAATGCAGTGGAATTAACACAGTTGTAAAAATAAGAGTTTCCATCAGTTATTTTTTCTGTAAAATGTTTTCAGTATAGCTAACATTCCATTAGAATTGCTGGTAGAAAAAAAAAACAAAACACGTGAACTTAAACACATTCATACAAAAGCTATCAGACATTGGAGTGTGGACACAGGGTAGCCAATGAGTCTTGTTTGTGTTTTCAGATTAACCTGTTTCCTGTGTTGCTGTGAGAATAGACATGGCGACTGTTTGCCCAGGATCACGTTTTTGCCGTTGTTTTTACTTTTTTCTCATTTACTGCTCCACAGAGCTCTGTGCCATCTGTTGTTGTGTAGCTTCTGTAAAAGAGGCTAGTGGCGGGGTGACAGGGACACCTGGGGCTCTTGTAAAGTGTCCAGGCCTTTTCCGGGGGTAGTCACTAGCACACTGTTGCCACTGTCAGGCTCCTTTCCTGTTCTGGCATGCAGGCCAAAGTCACCCTTTATCTAGAGGTGACCTCCTCTTGCAGAAGTTATGAATCACCCTCTTAATCTGGCCAGACAGAGAGTCCTTCCACAAATGGAGAGGTGGACTCCTGCGCCGTGTCATCCACTAACAGATGGCATAAATCTTACTCTTAAACGCTGCATTAAGTATTAATCATTCTCAGCCGTGTTGCTGTCACGCTAGCCTGTGAAAAAAACTGTGGGCGTGCAAAGTGTGATTAATGGACTCAAAGCTCTGTGGAGCCATGCTCTTGGCCCTACACTCCCGCAACAATGGTCCAAAGATGAAGCTGACCTCTGAGAGGTAGACAGATGGATCATTCTGGGTAATTAGCTGTGCGAACTTTCTCCTCTGTTCGTGGGCTCCTGGAGTTAGATACAGTCACATTGACAAGACTGAACTCATGAGCATAACTAGAGAGAATAGACAGGCTCTGTAATTGGAGTCTGAAATGCTTGTGAGTTACTGAATTTCACTGATAATTTGCATTTCACCGAGGTTCGTACTTTGTATGTAACAAAAGTTACTTTCATTTAGCTTTTTAAATTCATTTACGTTTTTTTTTTTTTACATAGTGCCTCTAAGTGATGTACAGTGTAAAAAAGATCCCCCCAATGGTTTCCCTGCTGTCAGGCAGTTAATTAATGTTTTGATATCTTCAGTCATGGCTGGACGTGCAGACCATTTTGGCATTACTTACAGCTTACTGTCAACGTCTAGCTACACTGAACAACAGGAATGCAATTCTTTATTTTAAAGTTGAGTTTTCTACAAAGTAATTTCACAGAGATTTGAGCTTATTAACTAAAAATGGTTTTTGGTACCCTGAAGCCTGTGAAAAGCACAAGGATGAAGCTGAGAATGTTTTTCCTTAGAGAATAAGGTTTACACTTGAATATAATGTGACACTTCCATTCATCCATCCTTCCATCTATCCATTTATCCAGCTGTCCATCCGTTTTCTATATAGCTTGTTCTACACAGGATTGCACAAAGCCTGGGGTTTATACCATGGGACTTGGGGCACAATATGGGGGACATCCTGGACAGGGTACCAACCCATCACAGTCACACACACTCACACACTATGGACAATTGGGCAGTGTCGGAAACCGAATACCCAGGAGGACACTCCCAAAGCATGGAAAGAACATGCAAACTCCTTGCACACAGGGCGGAGGCAAGAATCAAACCCCAACACTAAGCGTACAAGACAAAGACACTTAAGCTCTGTGTGAAACATTGTGCCAGTTATTACATGATGGATTAGAATGTTTATTTCCTGCCTATATTTCACCCGTAAACCTGGAAGAAACTTACTGAAACCTTGCTCAAGGGTTTGGTTTGCTCTGTCTGGAACATCTCAGGAGACAGGAGCATTCTCATTACAGACAGATATGGGTCACTTGCGGTTACAAACGTGTGAGCCATGAAGATCCAGTCTGAGCAAAAATACGGAAATGTGCAAAGAAGCTTGTAAGATGACTGTAGCCTCTGTTCCTTTTCAAATCTGTGTGTGTGTGTGTGTGTGTGTGTGTGTGTGTGTGTGTGTGTGTGTGTGTGTGTGTGTGTGTGTGTATGGCCTGTGTCTACGCTCTGATGTTAATGCGAGATGAGTGGGCAGTGTGGCTCTGCCATCCTCAGCATGTCCTATAGCTCAGTGCCTCCTTAGACAATGTGATGAAAACCACCAGACATAATTACCTTGTCTGAGTCAATCAGCAGAGTTACGCCTTCATCCCCACCAAAGCTCCACAGCTAGACTACTACACATTTCCTCCCGAGCACCATTATTGAAATCAAGCCATGCTCTGTCACATACACTGTTGGTGGATGTGTTGGTGCTTGTAATACGTTAAAAAACTTTTTTTGATTTTATTTATTTTGAACAGGAATTATTTACAACATTGTACCTCCTAAAATTGTTACAGAATTCAAAGATTGTCCTTGGGTCAGATAATGTTTCAGTATTGCTCAGTGGAAGCCTTGATACATTTTATTAAGCCTTATGATTTCATGGTGGACTGAGTAATCCTTTCTGGGTGCACTCATAGTGTGCTTCAGTTCAAATTACTTTTCTGACATCCATTTTGTTGCCAAGGATGGAATTAATGGATATAAAGAGTATAAGCATGTGTTGAGTGTAAGTGTTGAGTTACAGTAATATAATTACAACATAATATAATACTTTATACAGTTGTTTTAATAATCCAAGCTCATTCATTGTAACAATTTGAACTTACTTCTTTACATTGCTTTCTGCTTCATTAAATAAACTTTAGCCTTTAATATTACATAAAAGAAGGCTTATCTATCTATCTATCTATCTATCTATCTATCTATCTATCTATCTATCTATCTATCTATCTATCTATCTATCTATCTATCTATCTATCTATCTGTCTGTCTGTCTGTCTGTCTGTCTGTCTGTCTGTCTGTCTGTCTGTCTGTCTATCATTGTGGCAACTTTATTGAGACAACACAATATTGAGGAATATTTTACACAGTTTGCTTTTCTGATCATTACAGAGGTCATGCTGAGCAATTATTTTAGCTTCGGTTTGAAGGCAAGAAGTATAAAGCACAGGGCCAGCAAGCTTTATGGAAGGTATTATGGAGGGGCAGCCATGCCATCCCCTTTGCTCACACGTTCCTTTGAAATATTACAAATTTTAAATAATGGTTGTTTTATTTTCTCAGCAAGGTAGAAACAAACCCAGCATCACCCAGCGTGTGTTCGATAAAAAGGGATGCCATTTATAAATTAGTGCCTTTACAGATACAATTTTTTCATTAGTAAAACTTTTCTCAGAAGTGCAAATAATGATTTATTTCTTTATTTCTGTTTTGGATTTTATCTAAGAAAACCTTTACTCGGCAGTTTGATTAATATTAATGGGAAAGCACAAAGTTTTACCTGAAAAATGTGAAAAAGACAAATGTATAATCTTGATATGTTATTTTCAACCCTTTTTTTCTTTTTCTTATTCAGGCCAAAACAAGATTATATAATATAAATAATCTAATAACATGCACTTTATATGGTCAAAGGTTTTGAACATCTGACTATCACACCTATATGTGGACATTCACCCAAACTTTTACCACAAAGTTGGAAACACCCAGTTTACAGAATGTCTTTGTTTGCTGTAGAAATACAATTTGCCTACAGTTGTACTAAGTGACCCAAACTTGTTCCAGCATGCTAATTACACTGTGCACAAACCGAGCTCCTTGAAGTCATATTTTGCCCAGGTTGGAGTGGAAGATCTATGACGTCTACTCCACTGAACACCTTTGGAATGAATTGGAATGTTGACTGAACCCCAGGCCTACTCACTCGACATCAGTGTTTAGCATTACTAACTCTATTGTGACTGTATCCCCACAGCTATTCCACGAAATGTATTGGAAAGCGTTTTCAGAAGATTGGAGATTGGGGGAAGGAATCTTGATGGGTGTGATCGTCAGCTGTCCACAAATCTTTGGCCCCACTGAATGGTTTATTAAATATAAAAATTACATAAATCATGTCATGGCTTTCATACTCACCAAATCTCAGCCCAATTCAACACCTATGGTAGGTATAGAAGTGGAAGGTTACAATAGTGTTCATCCCTCTAATACACATGTGTCAAGGTTCACTGTGTTCTGGCACTTCTTGATGGACCAGCACCTTAATAAAACATTTAGTGTTGTATTTTCTTAAATTAAATGTATATTGGTAAATACGTATATATTTAAGAAACTTACTAGAATAGCCGATGTCTGTGTAGTAATCAAGACAAAGCATCTAAATTTGTTCCAGATAACAGTAAGTCTTACGTTACTGGATTATTCCTTGCCCAATTCCCAGATTTCATCTACACTTGTAATAATTAGTGTGTGTGAGTTCCTGTTTTCACTGATGTATTACTTGTCTCACAAGGGAGCAATGAGTTACATACAGCTCCTCAGCAGTGGTGATGACAGCCTCTTCCTCTTGTTGCACGGGTTGTTAATTGTCTCTCAGCAAAGATTGAAATATTTATGAGGGGATAAGAAAAAGCAGTTGTATAATTTAGATATGCCCTGACTTCAGTAACACAATTAGCAATACTTTCCTAAAAATAAAATCTGATTGTACTCGATTGGATCCCTGAAGACAAATAACTTTGATGTACTGCCATGTATCTGTTGTAAACAGTTTGTGACAAGGTCTGTTGCTGTTCAGTGGAGCTTAGTTTAGGTAGAAATGGCCTAGCACTGACCTTTTGATGGCATTTGGTTTAATTCACAGTGACATGTTTGAAAGCATGTTGTAATAGCCAGGGAAATTCCGATTCCACCTGAGTTCAACTTAGGCTATTGTGATGAGGTTTGGAAGTAAATTACCACCCTGTAATCAGATAAACTATATTGTATGAGGTTCTCGTATCATGTCTTATTAGAGAGTTTGATTTAAAGTGTTAAGTAGATGTTAAATAATGCCTAGACCTGACTTGTCAAGTTCCTAGTGAGATCTCTTAGTTTGGTGTCCTGAACAAGGAGAAAGAATTAGGGAATTAAAATTACTGAGAAATTACAATTGTTATCCAGTTGGTCTCTGGTGATTCAGTGGCAGGATCTCACGCTCTCTTTGCTATAGCCCAGCTTTGATTCCAGGGCAGGAAACCAACCTAGCCACTGAAGGTTTAATTCTCAGAGCTGGTCAAAAGCCTAGATAAACCGGGAGGGTTGTGTCAGGAAGGGCATCTGGTGTAAAACCTGTGACAAAACCCAACTATGGACAACAACAATCATTATCAACTTTTAGCTGTAAAGTTTTTTCTGTTGTACTAGACCAGTGATTGTTCTTAAACAAGACATATTATGACTTGGATCACCACTTAGACTTGGAAATTGTGCTACAGATTAAGCCACTTACTGTTAATGTGAGTCAGAGTGTAATCTGGTTTAACAGGCCCTGAGGCTTGATTATATTAAGTCATATGAGGATACACTGTACAGTAGTTTTCTGCTGTCCTCAAGCCTTTTTTATCACATCTAGTTAATACGAAATGAGTCTTACTTCTGTTGATTGTAAGTTTTCTAGACAGGTGTCTGAAACTACATTGCTGTAAGATTTAACAGCACTCCTTCACAGCTCTGTCAGTGGAAGGTCATGGAAATACACTTGTTTATAGAGGGCCTCCTATATACGCAAAGACATTTATGACTGACCTTGGGCCCTGAATATTTGCTTTATGCCTGGTAAATTCATTGCACTTGTACATTGTGAAAAAAACTTTCTGTGTTTTCCTGATCAAGGCTTTCTGCCTATCTTTTTCCAATAGCGTGTTCTATCGCACTGTTTATTTATTTATTTAGTCTTTTCTTTCTTTTTTCCAAACGTCTAGTCCAAAAGGTTATACTTGTGATGAAAATTTCATCAAAGGTTTTCTTCCACCAGAGAATAAAGCAAAAAAAATGTGGTGCCGTTATGATAAATGACTGGGCTTAACACTAACTAGGTTGGAAGTATTTGAGATATTTCATTACCGCTCAGAACGTACATAATTCCTGTTCAATTAAAAATGGCGATGTAATTAAACTATCTGCCTTACGGCTCCCAATAGGAAGTGACTTTTTCATTATCTCCATGGCAAGCCATTGTTAATTTTGCTTGCTTTTAAAAGCCTAGCGCATGCTCTACTGCAATCTAAAGCCATCAGTGAGGATATGAGGAAAGACGAATTATCTAGGGATTGGGAGAGAACAGGAACATGTAATCTTTTTGTCATTTAGTTGCTAATAACACTTTGCATCTATTGATGCTCTATTTGTATGTCTCAGAGGATGGCTGTATTAGAAAAAAGGTGCAGAATGAGGTCCAGGCTTTTAACTGTCTGCATAAATCCAATTTACCATACAAGAAGCCAGGCATGCTTTCCTGCTGTGATGAAATCCCAGTGAACAGCGCAATGTAGAAAAGACTGGCTTTAGAGAAAGGGAGAGTTAAGAGGGGGCTACGGGTGATTAGTCGTGTTCATGCTGGAATGTCTTGAGTCTGGCTGAGGTTGACTGGGACAACTTCCTGCTAGGATAGGAATGCACAGTTCAGCTAACTGTTATTAAGCTCGAAACTAGTACATGGTATGCCCATTAGCAGATAAAGTGCTCAGATAACTAGGCCAACAGAGTTTTGTGTCATTTTTGCTTTGCTACCAGGCAAAATCCATGGCTGAAAAAAGGTGTATTTGCTAACACCTTAACAAATGCTCTGAGGTGATTTGTGCACATCTGTACAGTGAAATGTAAATTATGTGAAGAACAGGGAAACTGTAGAATTTATAGCAACGTGATGAAAGGCCTTTTTGTGTTACGAGCCATTGGAGACATTTTACCTTTAATATATTCAGAGGCATTGACTTTGGGATAAAAATAAACCAGTAAATGTCTACCATTAGAACAACGATTTCAGTAACAGATGGCAAAGAGCACTTACAGGATGCATGTCTTTTCTCTCACCTGTTCCCAGTCAAGTTTTAGTTACAGAGTCACAGCCAGTAACATAGAGCATATGGCCACTCTTCAAACTTTAATTATGCAGTAAAATCCCCCCAAAATTAAAGCAAAGCTCCAGCATACCATACTGCTCATGCCGGACCTCTTGCTTTAATGCCTTGGCTGTGCTGATGTAGAATTTGTTTTCGGTCATATAAACAACCCCAAGGCTTCTGTTGGTGAGGTCTCAGTGGCCTGCTAGTGTTTCTGAACATGACCTTGACTGCTCTAGTAGAAATGAGAAAAAGAAAGGGACTGATAAAAGTAAACCATAAGGGAGAGACAAGCTTTGCTACCGTTTGTCAACATCAGTGGAAAGCTGACTCTCCGACAAAGTTCCTTTGAAGTGAGGAAGTGTGTCCTGGAGTGAGTCCACGCCCTAGGTGTTTCTGCTTTCACCAGAAGCTGTTCTAATTAGCCTTTAAACAGCGGGTGGCTCAAACACTGCCCCCTGCTGCCCGCAAGGCATTAAGCATCTGAATCTGCTCTGGCTATGTCACTCTTTTGCTTTTCTTGTGCTTTATTTTTTTCTTACTTACTTCTCTTTCACTTGGCTTGCCTTTTCCTGTTTCACAGACTAATTTAACCACATTCAGTCTCTCTCTGTTGCCTGACTGGCATATCAAAATGTGTGACAGGGCTGGCTTACCTTGTTGAGTTGGCAGGGAGGAATGCCTGCACCTTAATCAGCACACTGTTGTGGCGTATTAGTGCCACCTTTCTGCCTCATTACTATGCAGATGACTTCTTTCCACTATTCCAGCAAATTTTTTTAACAAGTCTCTCTTTTTTAGATAAATATTCCGCATACAAATTTAGATGTGTACTAAAGCTCTATCTAGGAGCAAATGAACGATCATTAGTAGTTAGCTATAAAATATGCCTAGTGATTCTTGGCACTATTTTCTGTGCTGCGCTGATTATTATCTCTCAAAACAATGTAATAAAGCAACTTATTTCAAGAGACATAAACCGGAGAGGTGCACAAAATGTATCCTGTCCACGCTAATATCCCTCTATTACACATGAATTGTATTTCAAACATAGTGAAATGCTTGATAATATGTTCAAACCAATAAAGGTGAGAAAGTTCTCTCTTCATATCTTCTCAAATGAACATTTCCAACAAATGGAGGTTGCAGGTACCTCTTTCAATTAGGTTTGTGAAATAGTTCTTCAAAAAGATTGAGTGCTTTTGTGGGAAAAATGCATCCTTTTTGGTAAGTGGATTGCACTTGACTTGACATGGCTGCAATAGTCTCCCTGTCTGTTTCACTGACTCATGGATGGCATTTAGCTATATCCTTCTCAGCTTCTGTCTTTTTCAGGGACCTTTAAGGGGCTATTCTGGTGAAGCTTTTCCAGAACCAATAGTATCTTCCTCACTCTTTTCAATTAACCTTTATTTTACCACAAAGACCCCTTATGTAGTTTTCCAATAAGAACCTGGTCAAGGAGCAGAGATACAGTGACTATAAGTTGAATCATATTTGTATTGTGTAGACATTGTGGGTGAAGCGACACCATCTATAGTTTGTACTATCACTAAAAATGTAGCTGCAAATTACTTTATTCAGTTCAGCATGGATGAAAGTTCTCCAGTTCAACAGTGCAAGAAAGATTTACTGAACCGCGGGGGCTCTATAACCGAAAAGAGCACTGCAATTTGTACTCTGTAGCTGTGTGATGCTGGACAGTGCTGTATAGTATTTAACCGGTTCATGTGTTGGTCTCATTCCACTTCTCTCAGTGTTCAACCCAAGACTAAGTTCACTTCCAGGACATGTCTAAAGCTAGTGACAGAATTTTGCATAACACTGACTGTCTATTGCTGTGTTTAGCATTCTCTTCCTCTTTGCAGTCTTCTTTCATTTCTTTCATATTTCTAGCTCTACCAATGTTGTTTTCTTTGTGATACCTTGAGTGCGTGGTGTTGCTGTGAGGATTCAGAGCGATTCTGGAGTTTGGAGATGGCACAAGTAGAGGTGATGTGTGCATATATTGCTGAAGGCTGCTTATTTAGTTTCACTTTGACTGCTTCTGAGCTGACAGAGCATATGCAAACACATGTGTGATTCCAGAGTGCTTCCTCTCATCTCTCCAGCTGTCCATCTCAGGGGTTCTGTTTGGAAATCTGAGGGTGCTTTTTGTTGCCTCCACTGAGAATCACACACAGCGTTTGCATTTGAAGTGAGGAGGAGTTCATAGGGAATTCACACACATACAGACACAAGCATGCAGTAAATACAAATCAGAATGGCAATGTTTAGTGCAAATACCAATATAGCACATACTGATATAGCTGTAAACTTGTATTCATATAATTTTACATTACACTCAAAAAACATCTTCAATATTTGTGGCATTTAGCAGACACCAATATCCAAAGCAATTTACCTTTATACAACAGAGCAATTGAAGGATTAAAAGCCTTGCTGAAGGGCCCAGCATTAGCAGTCTGGTGGTCCTGGGATTTGAACGCAGAACCTTTTGGCTCAATATGCCAATACCTTACCCATTGAGCTATCACATTTCCTGCAATGGTTGGAAAATATTCTTGCATTCCTGCCTTTATATACAGCATTTTAGAGTGCATTTGCATTCTCAGAAACCAAAACTTATCTCATTTGACTCCCACTTTGAGGCCTTCTAATATTTAGCTTAGCTATCTTAACCTAATACTAGCTGTTAGTTAGATATGCTACCAAGTACTTAGCTAGCTAACTAACACAGCTACAAAGATAACTATACATGCTACAATATCTAGCTGGAGACTTTCAAATACAAAGGTAAGTGAACCATTTTACTTGTTTTTTTCAGGCTAGCTAATGTTACATGTATAGTAATTTTAATCTAATACTAGCTATAACCTAACAAAGCTAAGATAATATAACTATAACTATATGTTACATTAGCTAGTTTGAGGACTAAATAATAAAATGTAAGTGAGTCAATGTGTATGTGTGTTTTTCAAGCTAGCTAAGGTAACATGCATGGTTATCTTAGTATCAGGTATATTAGTTAGACAGCTAGGTATTTAGTAGCATACCCTTTCTCTTACTCCTACATGATACTCTTGTGAATGATTGAACATTCCTCAACACAGTGTAGTAGATATGCACCATTAGCATTCAGCATGAGCAGTCTTTGTCCCGTCAGCTTCTACGCAGAAAAGTGTAGAAATGTGTATGCGAATGTGCATGTTGCGTGTATGTGTAGGCTGCATGGCCTGCAGGCAAACTGGCTTCTGTAATTCCAACTCATCAAGTAAATCTGTTTCCATGCTGATAGCGGATTGGCCCTCCACCACTGGAGCACCACTTAACTGCAGGGCCCAAAGAGGAAGAGAGGAAGCTAATTAAAACAGATTTGGTCTGGACATATTTTTACTGGAGGCAGTCAAACATCCATGCCAAATATGTCAAGCGTGAGATTCTGGGCTAGGTGGCCCATTTGAGTAAAGACAGGCAGTAGTAGTGCTGTGAACGCTTTAATCCAGATATTTAGTGTCATAGCAATTGATGTACTATTTGATAAAAAAATTTAATTATTTATTTTTTATTAGCTCTCTAAATATTAGAGATATTAGGGATCTAAAGTTTCCTGCATGCACCCCAAACTTGCTCCTGAATTCTGTTCCACTGCATTTATGCTGTCCTTCTGACTCAGTGTGAGGTGATATGGGATGAGCTGTTGTTTCTGCTCCATTGCACCACCACAAATTTCCTTTTCTACACTGGCTTTAATTAGCTTCATTTGAGGGTGAAAGACCATGAGGCGTTTTCTGTTCAACAGGCTGGTGATTGCTGTAGTGTTCTTTCCCTGCTGCTAATGCAAATAAAACACACACACCCACACATACACACACCCCCACACACACACACACACACCCACCCACACACACACGCACACACACACAGGAAAACACACTTAGAATCCCAGACAATATGCAAACTTACCAAACGCATTAATACATTTCACAATGTGACGTTTTATGTTCTTCTTCTACAATTAGCAGACTGTTATTACTGTAGATGTCACTTATACCACTAGCGGGGCTGAAAGCTGGTCAGATGATGTTGATTATTTGTTCTATAAAAGTGTGGCTTGGATTATAGTACCAGCTTCAGCATTTATCCTGTGTTGTTCTAATGTTTTACAGTTTTCACAGTATTGACTTTGTGGATGCTTAACAAAATGCCTTAAAATGTAATTGCTGTTGTTGTGAAGCTTTTTGTGTTGAGATGTGTAGCATTTCTTGAAATGGAGTCTCCAGTTTCGTTACCTTGTTGCAGTACCTTTAACTTTCCCAACACAGGAATGACATCAGGACTATTTGGGGTTATTGGTATATTTGGGTTTTTTGCCATACTTCCTTTAACAACATTGGAGGGCATTAAAGTCTGTAAAGCGAGAAGATGAGTGAGTCTTTAGATAAAAAGTGCTAACACTGCATGTAGGGTATACAGTACATATAGCATGGCTTTCCATGTTGTTATAAGGCAAATCATTTTACACAAATATTACTATATACTACTAATAGAAGAGATTTTACATGGTTTAAGTTTTCTATGTTGTATAGTAATAATGAAGACACAAACACAACAATTATCTATTGAGCACTGAGCATCTCTAATACCAATAACCTTGAAAAACATGTAACATTTAGCATAAAAAGAGCTTTGATAGTCAAGTGTACGAAATATGAAAATAAATACAATTTCAAAGAGTACAACAGAGTACAAAAGCGAAAGTTTGAGGTGAGTGCCACTAATGCATTACAATAATGCACAGAATAATGCAAGATAACACTGTGCCCTTTTTGTGAAAATAGTCAGATCAGTGCTTCGCTGATATTAAGATGACTTGCTTTCCAGCTTAATTGCTTTTGTAGGAAACACCATGCCACTGGTGCACAGTACAGGTGTTTTAGTTTATTACTGAGAGTGCAGGTTTATTTAGCCAAAATGTCATGCAGAGGATAGAGGTTATTGGCCATAATGACTGGAAATGTAGAAAGTGTCTGCCTTCCTGCCGCTGCCTCCAATGAATCTAGTGCGACACCTAGAACAGATGGGTTTATTGAGATTGGTTGTGGCACCTTGCTAATGATATTACCCCAATACACTCCAGCATAGATTAGCTATGCCAGACTAAATGCGGAGTAAAAGCATGTACCGAAAGCTCTCAATCTCTTCAAGAAAGGGAGGTGATTCTGGAATATTTTGTAAAATATCACTCTCACGGTGGGCCCAGGACACGGACATCCTGTTTGGAGTTTGGACTTTATGGTTGCTGACAAAAATCACACATTTTTGTTTTGTGTCTTTCTTTGGTCATGAATCTGAGCACACATAATGTAGTGTGCTATTGTGTCTAGCAGTGTCAGACCTTTTTTTTATTTTTTTTTATTAAAATCTCACTGAGTGACCATTGCTGCAAAGCATGCGACTGAAATTTAGCAGCCTACATGCCTACTACCTTTTACAGTGAGTTGCAAAGCTACCATTTATTCTAATAAATGGAAAAATAATTCTTAATACCCTTAAAAACATTCTATGTTGTCCTCAATTATCCAGCCACAAATGACTCAGAAATCTTCTTTTCTTCCCCCATTAATGTGTGTTTTCACTAGGCATAACGTGGCTATTTTTATACCAATGGCCTTTTTCTGTTTATGTGAACTCCTGTTATGGTACAGACTGTTAAAGGTTTTATTGGGATCATCTCATACAGTGTGACAAGTAATAATCGTAAAAGACTGCTGAAATCACACGCTTTAGTTTAACTGTGGCTGGTTCGATTTCTATCATTTAACAAGTCTTTCACCAAGACACCAGAATCATATAGTGTTTCACCCCCTGCAATGGATGTCTTATCAAATATTTCTTCATATGACAAGAATCAAGGTGTAATCTAAAATTGGAGGTAGACAGTTGAGGTTTCTTGGCTCACAGCTATGTCTGACAGCCTTGAAGTCACATAAATTCATGATTGGATGGATTTATCATCTGACGTTAGCCAGAAAGAATACAACGTAGGCTGCGTGGTGTTGAATTTACTTGAGAAGTTAAGTAACATAATCCTCATAGTACCTTTTTTTTTCCTCAATCAGCTTTCAGTCTTTTCAGCATTTAGATAACAACATTGTCCTCCATTGTTTTATGACATCAAGTGACCATCTATGTTTCTTTTATATGTAGTGGTGGAACTAAAAAAATGTTATTTAACGTTTTGTTTGCCGTTTCATGAGCACTCCAATGACCTGTGACAGCAGAAACTGAAGTATCAGCTTCAGCACCTTTGGCTTACAGGTATAAAGGTCTGCAGCTTTTCTCTTTATATGAGGAGACTGAGATCAGCTCTTAAACTTAATTTAGCGTTAACATTTCCTATTCTATAAAATGTGGAGAAAACTAATATAATATTTTCTAGTCCTTTCTGTTTTTACTCAATTTTAGGTTTTTATGTGTGTCTGAAAGCCTGAAAATGGCCCAAATTCACATTGTAATATACCAAAATAAAATAATTACATAAATCATTTTGGCTGGTAATGAGAAATGATTTATTTTGCTCTCATGTAGTTAGCATAATCGAGATGTTTAAATGGTTCCACCAGTTTGTTCCATGTTGCCACATTAAGCCGGATTCCTCTTGGCTATTATTTGCTATCTTGGGCTGATCAAATGGCTTTGTAGCTGTTTATAGATGTTTATGTTACAGTTACATTTCTGAGCCGAATTGCTGTAAACTGGGGTGATGTCTAAACGATTATTTGGACATTCACTCTGGCAACCCTGAATCCCCCATGCATGCATTCTATTTTCTGGTACTGTCTGCCGTTTTTAGAGCATTATTTCTGCGGATGGGAGCATATCTTATGTTGGTTGTTTCTGAGGCAGTCTCCATAGGCTTAGAAGCTCAAAGCCATGGAAAGGTTTTTGGGCTCTGCACAGCATTGTGAACTCAAGCTCCAGCAGCAGGTGTGTTGGAGAGCTCGCCTCTCTCTGGACTTGAGCTGCTGTCTTTTCAGCCTCACATCCTCTCACTTAGTATTCCAGCAGCCTGCCTGCATGCTGACTCCTGCTCTTCCCCCCAAAAACCAAACAGCCTTTTCATACAAGGATGAGCTCTCCTGGGCTCCTCCAATTTCTCCCACACGTGTTGCTTACCTTCACAATGAACTAAAGGTGAATACACAAATACTGCACAACACTCCTTTTTTATATAATAGCTTTGTTTAACATAGTAGTCTTACCCACTTGGCATGTTTTGAAAGAGAAACCTGTATGATGAGGAGAGAACAGTGAGACACTCATCCCAGGGCTAACAGAGCTTGTCTGTGTGTGCTTCCTGGCTCGGCCTGTATGCAGCAATTCTAATGAGACACGTATCCAGAGCCTGAGCAGTGTCACTTCCTCCCAGCTGTAGTGAAGTAATGTAGTGATTGCATGAGGAACTAAAGAAAATGGAGGAAAGAACGAGGATTATGGAGGTTTCCTGCTTAACTCTACACATTATTCTGGTGCAAGTGGAAGGTTCTGGGAGTTTGTTTCTTCCTTGTCGCTCAGACACTGTAATGTATTCCATCCATCATGAAATTACATGAGCCAGGTTAAAAAAAGAGCCTCTCGGTCTGACAGAAGCAGGTGATCTCAGCAAGAGAGCTATTACAGGGAGATAATAATAAGACACCTTTCGCACAGTTTTGATTTTTTTTTATAAACAGCAGCACTTGTAACCCTTGTATGCATATTCAGTGCAGTAGTTAAAAAGGTAATTAACAAGGTGTTAATTTTTGGAGTGTATGCACATGTAACAATGAGTTTAGGAATAGGAAATCAGCATATAATAACTCAGAGGTGCTGTAATAGGTCTCTCAAGCATCTGTACTCCTGGCGAAGTGCTTATTCGAATCAAATTTTTGTAAATAACACAACAAAACTAAAGAAAGTTTCATATATTCTGTATGAATCTGGGATGATCTGGAATTCATTAACAGTGCTGCATGTACATCGATCAGCCTTCATATTAAAACTACCTGCCTAATATTGTGTAGGTCCTCCTTGTTCCACCAAAACAGCTTTGACCCATCAAGGCATGGACGACACTAGACCTCTGAAGGTGTGCTGTGGTGTCTGGTACCAAGATTTTAGTAGCAGATCCTTTAAGTTCTTTAAGTTGTGAGGTGGAGCCTCTGTGGCTCGGACTTGTTTGACCAGCACAGCCCACATGTGCTCGAACAGATTGAGACCTCAAGAGATCTGGGTAACACATGGAACTCTTTGTCATAATCCTCAAGCCATGGAGAAAGTGGTGGGTTAGTGTTGGATTACTGATCAGAAAGCCATGAGTTCGAATCCCCTGGCCACCAAGTTGCAATTCCTGGGCCCCTGTGTAAGGCCCTTGACCTTCAATTGCTAAGTTTTATAAATGAGATAAATGCAAGTCACTGTGTATATGATAAATAAATGTAAAACCATCCCAGAGAAATGTTTGCTGTGTTTCGAGGGACTTTATCCTGCCAAATGAGGCCATTGCCATTAGGGACTCCCTTTTCCATAAAGCGGGGTACATGATCTGTAGCAGTTTTAGGTATGTGGTACATGTCAGCAAGGTAGCATCCACTACTGTGGAGTGGCAGGATCCAAGATTTCCAAGCAGAACATTGTCAAGAGCATCTCACTTCCTCTGCTGGCTTGCCTTTTTCCCATTGTGCATTCTACTGACATTTCTTTCCCAGGTAAATAACACACACTCATACGGCCTTCCACATGTTGTAAAAGAAAATGTAATTTTTCATCCTGTTGCTGGTTTACCATTTGTTCTGTCTCGGACCACCTTTGATAATAACCACCGCATACCACTGCAACAGCACACAAGACCGGATGTTTCGGAGATGCTCTGACTCAGTCGTCTAGCCATCATAATCTGGCTTTTGTCAAAGTCACTCAGATCCTTGCATGTGCCCTTTTCCCTGTTTCAAGCACAGCACGTTTGAGAACTGACTGTTTACAGTGCTATTCACTTCACCTCTTAGTGATTTCTCAGTTCAATACAAACACTGATTTAAATGCCGAAGCAAGAGCAAATCTTTTCGGGGGCAGCAGCCAAAATAATTTAAGGAGCCACATTTTGAGAACATCAGTCTCCTTAACGAAAGCAGTAAGCGCTTGAGATAAAACATGAAAAAGGGAATACATATATTTGGGCAGGACACACTTTAAACTTCTGGCAAGGTAGAGATAACCCAGAGGTGTTCAACAAATCACCATCTTTCATTCTACCTTAGTAGATGATTCATACTTTTGATTCTCAGACAACTTTCTACTTATCTCATGCTGTTCCTCTTTTAGTATTCCTGCCCTGCTAGCTTTACCAGCCTATCTACAAGACCCGCAGTTTATTTTGCTGGCTGTATTTTGTGCTGTAGATTTATTTAACAGACAATTCCCAGCAGAGGCATGGGCATGCTCTTAGATGTGTATCTTAGCTTGTGGGTTCAGGGTTCAGTTGTCTACATATTGGATATTAAACATAATTTTTCATACTTGTTTTCATTCAATCTTACATAGCATGAGTTATGTATAAAATTTGTATGAATATGTCATTAGCCAAACAGTATGATGATGTCTGCTATTGGAAATTGAATAGACACCTGAGCTTTATCTTTTGATATTTAAGTTAAGACTTTTTAACTGCATTTGCATTCATGATAAAATAGGAATGAACTGGATAAACCAGAGTGCACAAAAGCCTCAGTGCTCTTTAGTCAGGCGGCTTCTTAACCTTGGCAGAATTTCAAATCTGATGCTGCAGCACAAGCTCTATTGTAGCCGAGCCAAATTAAAATGTAATTATTTCTTGGAGAGGGTCATGCTTGACATCGTGGGATGGGATATTTGAGAAGAAAAAGCTGATGATGAAATATGGGCTATATTCATGCTCATGTTGCCTGGACACTGAAGTTGTTAAAAATGAATGGTTAAAATATTGCTTGCTTAATAAATGTGTTGGTTATGTATTTGTAGAATTGATTTTATCTAGTCTTTGTGTTAGCGATTGTCATCATTTAAAGACATTCCCTGTGCTGGAGTGTTAACAGCTGTGCACATTGACATCTCTGCAGTGCAGTTATGTTACAACACCATTGAGAGGATCATAAATGGAACATACTGTACGTGTGCAGGTTATTCTGTTTAGAATTCTTTTACTCACTTTCTTTTACAAGGATACTTCTTTTAAACTACTACCACTGGCATATTCATTAATGCAGCTCATTAATGTTTTGCGTACATTGAACTCAACCCTTAAACTAAACCTCAGTAACCAGCAAGAAACCAATAGTCTATATTGGTTTTTAGGCTATTTTAGAGGATCAGAGAAATGTTCTCTCTATGTATGGCAAAACTGTCAGATATTCTATCCTTATGGACTTGTTGCCAGTTATATGATTAGAAGGAAATCATTATTGCTTTATACATAAATTCACAAAAGCTCTCAAGCTCCTATAGGATATGAATGTTTTTCTGAACTAACAAGTTTTTCATTAATACAAACTTTATAGAATGAATTCACATCCTTTGTGGTTAACATGTTGGCCTCGTACCTCTGTGGTAGGGGGTTTGATTCCCACCTCTGCCCTGTGTGTATAGGGGTTGCTTGTTCCCTGTCAATAGCCACTGTAGGCTGACAAACTAAATTGTCCATAGTGTGTGTGACTGTGCTCTGAGACTGGCTGTGTTCTGAGACTGGCTGTCCCCCTCTATACGGTGTCCCAAGTCCCCTCGGATACTCAAGCTCCCTGCAACACCGTGTAGGATAAGTGGTATGGAAAATGGATGGATGGATGCTCCTGCAAATGATTTACGGATACATTTGTTCATGTCCACAGTAACAAATGTTGCCCACTGTTGCTAAAGCTCGATTCCGCAGACGAATGGACAGATTTTACTCCTTGCAATTACAATGCATAAATTCTTGGACCCAGTGAATATCTATATATATATATCTATAATCCCTCATTCAGTTTTATTCAGATTACCCAAATGAATAAATATCAAATAATTATAGTTAAATAATACAGCACAATGGTGTAAAGGAGTAGTTTGTGTCTCACAACTTTAGGGTCTCCAGTTTGAGCCTGAGCTTTTGTTACAGTATTCATTATTATTTTTTCTCACCTTGATTTGTGACTTTAATTTGCCCCTGGTGTGATTTTGTGTGTGTGTACATGATGTCCTGCAATGGACTGGCATTTCAGCTAGTGTGTATTTATGCCTTGTCCTGTTTTCCCATGACAGGCTCCTGATCCTGACCATGATATAGCAGTTATGGAGCAGCAATAAATGAATGATTGAATGAATGACAATATATAGACATGCACTTTCGTAGTCCGATGGCTAATACAGAGAGACTGAGAGGAGGAGCTTCTTTCTTTAGACCATCAGCCTCCCCAGCATGGACATGTCCACACTACAGATCTATTAGCATTCCATAAGGTCCCATTTACTCCATTGACATTCTGCACACAGCACTTTACTGATACTACATGTAACACAACTGCACATTTTATACATCCCTTTCCTTTTTGTAAAGTTTGCACATTCTGTACTGTTGCTACATTTAACATGTCAAATATTGCACATCATATTCTAATGCTTCTTTTTTACATTTCAATTCATTCTATTTTTTCAGTATTTAATCATTTTGGTTATTTATATGCGTCATCGATCTACACATGTCTGGGGTTTTACGTCATTAATCCGTGACATGTTCAGATCTGCATTCTCTTGCTAAAATGGCAGGTAGCAGCAAACATACTTTCCATCTGACTCATTTCGACATCTTCCCTGAAGTGGTTTGAAGTTGTCAAGCTAAGTGCATCATCCGGTTCAGCGCTCCTATTGGTTCTTGGTTTGATGCTCATCATAGGAGATGAAATCTTCTGACACTGCCAGAACATCATCGGAGTAAAAATCTGACCGTGACGGCCTTTAAACTCAGACGACCAAATCATGGCCAAAATCACAGAGGGTAGACAAGGTTTTTTATTTCACTGCAAGTTATACTGTATAATGAAAAGCAGGTGAAATGAAATTGATAATTTACTGTATAAAAGTAACTACTTGAAGAGGAAAACACAGGTGTTTGAGTGTGCTGCTGAAGCTTTTCTATCTGAAGTGTGAAATGAACTATTTTAGAAAGTGTTGAAAAGAAGCGGGTTAACAGCCATGTAAAAAATACACCTCTTTTAGTTTGTGGTATGAAAAACACATCAAAGTGGGTTATTTTTTGAATCTGAAATATTCATGGCATGTTTAGGTGGAAGGACCCAGAGTAAGTTGACAATCAGTTTAAGTGATGGACGTAGAATTTGATTAGAAAGCGTTGAAACCCTCAGATTCTGTTAAATGCAGTGTTATACTCAGACTGACATGAAGCTGTTTCTCACTTGTACTACCTGTCTATCAAAGAGCTAAAGATGAGGTTACAGCAATCTAATGTAAACAGCTTCATCTTGTCCAAATGTAATAATCTCATAGTCAGCAGTGAGGGATTTGACTTTATGACTGTGGAAATGATCCTAGCTGAAAAAATTGCCTTTAAAAATGTTAACTTGTCTGTTAGCTGATGTTTGTACCACAGGTTGCTCTGACCTATAGTGTTGGCCAAAGGTTTGAGAACACATTGTAATTTTGTTTTTATTATTTATAACTGGAACTTAACAGTTCAATATTAAAACCAAACAGAAAGGAAAGATTCAGTGATCAAGGCTCACTTGTTACATATTTGTTTGTAGCGTTTTATTGATTATTATGATTATTTTTTAAATTAAGCGAATTCGTCACATTGTGACATAACTTGCTGGTACAAACATTCAGACATTCATTGAGATTCATCCTTTCCATGGTTTTGTTGTAATATCAGGGTTCCCCAATCAGGTGCAATTGTGTTCCGTCATTAAAAGTATTGTGATAGAGTGCGAACTGTCATTAAGGCAAAAAAGAGACATATTAGATGCTAAGAAATGTATAAATTTGTATAATTATTTAAAAACAAGCTTTTACTTTTCTCATTTTACTGCTGATACCATTTGTAATGAAACATTTTGTATTAAATGAGTAAAGAATGTAGAATAGAATAAGTTTGACTAGTGTTCTCCATGATTAAGTGAGTGAATGAGAGTGTGTGTGCCCTGCGATGGGTTGGCACTCCGTCCAGGGTGTATCCTCCCTTGATGCCCAATGATGCCTGAGATCGGCACAGGCTCATCGTGACCCAAGAAGTTCGGATAAGCGGTAGAAAATGAATGAATGAATGAATGAATAGTGTTCTCCGACTTGTAGCTCCCAATGTATATGTTAAGATATAAAGATAAAAATACTTTAAATGGAATTATATTCCACAGTGATATTGTATTGTCAGATCTAATTGGTCTGACAGTGTTGATCAATTGTCTATAAGAGCACAGCTGATTCTATAGTTTGCACTAAGTCTATTACTAAGTCTGTGTGTTAGGAGCTTAACTCTTGAGTGGATCCTGCAGTGGGTCGTGGATGCTGCTGAGCGGAAGGTTCCTCTCAAGTCCTGAGGTTTGATCTGTAGGCAAAAACTATTTGAATTGGTGAAATTGCAAGCACAGGATACTTCATTTGAACTATTACCAGTGAAGATATGTATATAATTACTTTCTGTGATGGCTGTACTCCATGTGAATGGTGATGGCATCTTGATTCAAATCTGCAGAAATTTTGAAAAATTGCAAGCTCCACAGAATACCGCAGAGTTTGCTGTTCATTTCTGTGATCGCAAAAATGACTAATCCTGTAGGGACTGAACTTCAACACTTAATTTGCACATTACCTCACTTACCTCACTTATATTTTTGAGTGAGTGTTATGCCTATTTCCTACAGTATATCTTTTTTCAATGTTGCACACTGTTTAAAAAGCATTGTTATTTGATTTGTTAGTCTTTCTCCTTTATTTTCTATGGCAGCAGAAAGTGCAAACTAAAACTTTTATTGTACAAGGAAGTAAAGTTCTAGACAAGAAAGTTCTGAATGTTGAATTCATCCTGCCACCTGCAGCCATAGCATGCCGTCAAAGGGACAGTCTGATGTAATCGAACTCAAAATAAGACACATTCTGCTGCTGAGTTTGGTTTCTGTGCTGCTGACCCGCAGTACGACAGTTTCCCAGAAGGATGTCCTTCATGTTGTAATACACATTCTGAAGGCAAGAATTTGACGGAGAAAAACCAGATGAATAATAATAACCTTGGAACAGCTGAATAAAAAGTTGAATTGCATGATGTAGAAACCTCAAGAACCAAAGTAGTGTTCCGACTACTGGAGATTGACACTCTCTCTCTCTCTCTCTCTCTCTCTCTCTCTCTCTCTCTCTCTCTCTCTCTCTCTCTCTCAAATCAGCAGGGTGTACATTTGATGAGGACTCTGACCCCAGCTTGTGCGAGTTCAGTCAGGGAGAGGACGATGATTTTGATTGGCAGCTGTTCCGCACCCACACCTTTCCACACGCTACCCCTGATCTTCTGCTTGGTAAGTTTACCAGTTCACCAGTCTGTTTCACACCCCCTGCCTCCGTTCTGTGTGATCGTATGAGCTGGCAGTGAGCAGTGTCTGATTCGGACCTTTCTTAGTTTTGCCAGCATGCAGGCTGCTGAAAATCAGCTTTTGCTTTAGATTGTAGATTATAGGCTACTAATAGAATGCACCCATTAACAGGCAGCCTGTGTGTTTGTTTTCTCACATCACGGGGTATTCTGGGAGCATACAGCTCCATGGAGAGAAGCTGCTGTCAAAATGGACAGGGTTCCACCGGTGTGGGCATGGACAACTCATTAAGAATGTACGACTCCATGCAAATCAACCTTGAGATGTCTGTTGTGCATAATTCATCAGCCGTAATCAAGCAAGCAGCCTCCAGTTCCTGTTTGCATTTCCAAATACATACTGTATGTTCACCAAATCTGTAAGGCCGGCTGAGGGTGCTAATATTGCACACACTTAAAGGCAAACCTACACACTAGTACAAAAACACACCAAGTGTCTAGATGAAAGAACTATCACACTTCATGTTCTCATCACGGGCAACTTTAGAGCCTTTCAGTGCCCAGTGTCTTAGAGCGTTTATTAGAAAACTGGTCTTTACAGCGCTTAATGAGAAACACTCTTAATCTGATGCACCTGCATGCAATTGCTCTTAACAAGAAAGCAAAATCAAAACAAAGTGGCGAATGAGTAATTGTGATTATGTGGATAGTCAGTCATACATTATTTAGCGGAAGAGAAGAAAAGAGATGATTAGAGATTGAATGCTAATGAGACTATGACAAGATAGATAATGAGATAGATAAACAAGCACATAAGCTTTTCAGCAATGAAACATGACACACTGCAGTTAGATGCAGAGGGAAAAAAAAATGCCTTCTGGGAATTAAGAATCAAAACACTATTACTCGAAAGGTCAATTACTGTGAAAGGCAAAAGCAGGAGAGGCTGAAAGGCTACTTCTGTTTAAATAAATCCCATTGCTTAAGAACACACAGGACGGATGTCATCTCATGTATGTACACACAGATGAAAGTTTCAGCCTCACAATTGTAAAATAATGCAGATTTTAACAAGGACTGTCTGAAAATATTCTAGTGCTTCATAACCCATAATGATCATTCTCCTCACACAGATCCCTAGCCACTGTCATTGTAGCCGTGCAGTAATGAATATTTTTCCCATCGGGTTTAATTAAAGCCAGTGGCCCCTGACAGTCTCTGTGTTTAGAGACCACTGATACACGGTTTATCAGGAAGCAGAGAATTAGGTTATGATAGCAAGGAATGGCAAGGACTATCAGACAGAATGTGAGTGTAAATAGAAATTGATATCCTTCTTTTTTTCTCCTGTTCAATTGTGCCAAGAGTGCACTAGAACATTCGTCTGTTTGTATTTGCAGCGCCTTCAGCTGTGTTGTTCCATTATGAATATTGTAATTAAGAAAGCATATTGCACTTCATATTTATGTGCAATATGCTTATTTACTTATTTATAATGCACAATGAGCCAGCCCCTGGGACTTATCTCTTCCTAATGTTTTGTCCTGACACTGATACTTACTTACAGTTTGCATACATTGTGTAGCAGACCAATTCCACACGTCTTATTGGTCATGTTATGCTCAACTGACACTTTGTACCATTATGGTACTCTAGCGTTCGTGTCAAGAGTCAAGTCAAGAGTCGTTTATTTATCATTTGCACAGTAACACTCGGTACACCGGGCATTGAAATGCTTGTGACGAGGCTCAGGTTCAGATATGATGCTGTAATGTAATAATGTAAATAAGAAGCACTGATGGAGTAAAAGTGATGTGTGCTATTAGGTAGGTGGAACAGTAAAGACAAGTACAGTGAATGGTAAATAGTAATATCTGAATAGTATCTAAATGTCCAGGAGTGGCAATACTACTGTGTCACAGTGCTAGATGAAGGACTTCCGGCTGTTAAGTAGAAAGAAAGCTTGAAGATAAAAACTGTTCTTCAGTCTGGTTGTCCGTGATTGGATGCAGTGGAAGTCCCTGCCACGTAGCAGTGCCGTAAACAGGTAGAGAGCAGCGTCACTGCAGTCCGTAAAGATTCTGCAGGCCTTCCTCAAGCAAGGTGTTTTGTAGATTTCCTGTAAGTCTGGAGGTTTGTTCAGTGATGAGCTCTTCTGTACTTACTGTACCACTCTATGAGGAGCTTTGAGGTCTGAGGAAGGGCAGCTGGTGTACCACAGTGCTGCAGTCAGTCAGAATGCTATCCTGGAGAAGCCAACTCTCTCCTGGAGCATTCTCTGAGATGCGGACACCAAGGAAATTGATTAAAGAACAACAAAGATTTACGATTCATGAGTTTATTTTGTGACTCCTCCCAGAAAACTATGACTTAATTAAAACAGGACAAAAGGTTGTCACACAAACAAAAAATACAAATAATGCAAAAGGAAGGGAATAATGAAGACAACCACCCCCATTTTCACCTGTGTGAAGGCTCAGTAGTGGTATAGGTTCCATGGTCTTAACTCTCTCCACTGCCACCCCATTGATGTGGACAGAAGTGTGATCCGCTCTCTGTGACTTCCTGTAATCCACAATCATCTCCTAGGTCTTGCTGACATTCGGGGAGAGATTTTTGTTATCACACCATGTTGAAAGCACTCTGACCTCCTATCTGTAGAATGTCTTGTCACCGTTGGTGATGAGTCTCATGGTGGTTGAATTTTCAGCAAATTTGAAGATCATTTTGGAGCTGTGCTTAGCAAAGCAGTCATAGATGAAGAGGGGGCCGAGCACACATCCCTGTGGGGCACCAGTACTAAATGTGAATGGGGAGGATATTTGGCTGCCTTTCCTGACTGCCTGGGGTCTGTCTAACAGTAAGTCCAGAATCTAGTGACTGTTAAGTCCTGGATGTGTGTGTGTGTGTGTGTGTGTGTGTGTGTGTGTGTGTGTGTGTGTGTGTGTGTGTGTGTGTGTGTGTGTGTGTATTGCACTTTTGTTTTAATGTACTTATATGACATCATCTCGGTAGGATGCGTTCTGTTATATAGAGGCTCCTAGGCATCTCAAAGCTTCTGAGATGCCATGGTTCCTTATTCAATCTTGATTTCAGGTTATTGTCTGTGCAGATTTTCACAGTTCTCTGTGTCTCCCTGTGGGTTATATATCATCTCCCACAAACATGCTGGTATGCTGGATTGGTAATGTTAAAATAGTTGTGAATGAGTGGGAAAGAGTGGGACCAGTACCCCATTCAGAGTGTATTTTCCACTAGACACCGGGTACATCATAACCCTGATCAGGTTAAAGAGGTTAGTGAAGACAAATGAATGTTTTTGTATGTATGTTGAATGATTATTAACTGTTTTGCCAGATTCCTTTGAGCTTGTTATAGAGATTGGGATTCTGAAAACGTCTGCCTTTAGCCAAGAGCATGTGTTTATATTCTGCCTATTTTTTTTAACTTTGCTTTATTTCTTATTCACACCTCACTGCCCATGTCACACCTTGCTGCCTTTATATACCACTGGGTTATCAACTGTGGTCCTATCAGTTAAATTCCAGGCGATTATGGGTAAATCATGCTTACTTGCTAATGCTGTTTGCAGTCTGACTGTTTTAACTGCTTAGCTAATGCCCTGTAAATATGGAAACCATGAAGGTCTAGCCTGAGTATGTCTCTGGAGAGAAATTAAGATTTCTATCTGTAGGAGACACAGAGCTAGCTGGAAAGGGGAGAATTTAATAGGATTTTTGAGCATTAGGCACCCTCTGTTTACAGCCCTTTCTATTTCCCTTCGGAAACGAGCGACGTTCCCAGGACGAGCAAGAATGAGCCGGTCTGGACAGCTGGGGTTAAATAGTAAACACAGCTCAGATCCTGCTCTTGAGTTGCGTGTCTATGGTGAGTTGAGTAAACTACAAAAGGTGTAAGGTTGTCCCTGTAGTGGGACAGAGAGAATCTCATGTCATTTTGTCCTGAATCTCTGACGGCCATGGCACTGAACACGCAGAGAGCCACTAATAATGGCCTGGAAATGTCGAGGCATGCTGGATGAGGGGTGAAGAAGTGCAGAATTCACTGCTCACCTCAAAGGGTTTTCCCTGTAGAATTTATTTTGCAACCATGTTTGTCGACTGTCAGATCTCAGGTGCATTAACAAATTGATTTGATATGCTTGTCCGAGCTGATTGCACATCACTTTACCCAAAAGTCAGCCTCACTGTGTCTGTAAGAGAAACTGGGATAACTAATAAAAAATTAACACTTCACTGTGAGGAAGAAGAGATGCTCAAAATCTGCTCAATTCAAATAACTTTGGTCCTAATTGGACATGCCCTTGTTGAAGTATGCCCCTGAGTGAGCTAGTGATCTCTTTGCTAATATTTCTCATGCATAAAGTATTACCCACAGTCATGGCTGCCAAGGCCATAGTATTCTACAAGCATGTTGTCTCATTAATATCCTTTGTCTGAAGGTCTGGTGGGAGTGGTGCAGGTCTTTATTACCTGGCTCATACCAAAGAGCACCTCTGTGCCCCAGCTGTACATTAACTGCACATCAGTGCTCCAGCATCATTCATCTCTAACACAAGAGAGCCAAAGAGGCAAGAAAATGGAGGAAAACAATAGAAAGACACATCTGGTGATGTTCTAGGGTTATTACCAAAAATATGTCCAGAAGATAGATCCAGTTGTAACTGCCTGTCTAGGTCTGCCTTCTTCAGTCTCTGTTCTCTCCTAAATAAAGCGACTCATTAATTTGTTCACCCATTTTTAATGGTTAACGTACATCAAAGGTATTTAACACATAATTTATCTGCTGTACAGCTACAGCTGGGAGTGAACTGGCGATGCAGAGGATTTACCTCTGTAATTCTGTAACAAATGAATCTACATAACGTGAAGGGCCTGGCCAGATAAGCCCTCATTATGTGAACTGATTGTTCTACAGGCTCCATAATTACACATCCTGTTCATTTGCACCTCACAGAAAAGAGGACAATCCAGAGAAACAAATAAACCCATACAGACAATGAATAATCTGTTGCTGATGAATTAAAGGAGTCAGAAATCTCATGCGACTGAGTAGCACTTTATTTGATAATCAGCAGCGAGTGCAAATTCAAAAGCAATTAGCGGGAAGGTACAAAAGCTTTCAGGTGAGGTGTACTGTATAATATCACTATCTGTATTTGTTTAATGTTACAGATATCTGTATCTGTATTTGAAATTCAACCTAAAATGTGTGTGGAATATATCTGAAGTCCCTGAAAACACTTGACAGTGTAACAATCTCCTGCCACAGATGTGATGATTGACTCTGGATGTATTCCTTTAACAGAAGGCATGAGGCAAATTAACATATAGGTACACCGAATGCCTACTTCTAATGACTGTGTGAGCGATGTGCTAAGTATAGCACGGATAAAAGCGGATAAAAGACTTACACCAATACAACATTTATCCGACTATATATTACAATCACACCCCCAGTGTCACCCATATGAGGATGGGTCCCCATTGAGTCCGGTTCCTCTCAAGGTTTCTTCCTTTACCAATTTAAGGGAATTTTTCCTTGCCACTGCTGCCTGAGTCACCTCAGACTTGCTCATAGGGGAATAAATACATACAGATTGTGAACTATTTATATCTAATAATAATCTAGAATTTTTATTCTGTCAATTCTTTTACTTTTATTATTCGTTATTTCCTTTATCATTAATTATGTTTACCTTCTGCTCTATTTTTATGTTCTGTAAAGCGGCTTTGAGACAATGTCTATTGTAAAAAGCGCTATACAAATAAACTTGAATTGAACTTGAATTGAAGATTTGTGATGCACACTTATTGCATGTCATGCCGAAAACCTTAACAAAGTTTTACCAATATAAACATAGTGATTAAATTATGAAGACACATTCTAGAGAGCAAAACAACTAATGCCTTCTCATTTGTGTACACAATGCAACTGAGTGTGATCGATTAAAGAGGAAGCAATATATCCTCCACTTACAGCACTTATTAGGAATATGTGACCGGAATCATTAAGCAGCGAAGGTGAATTGTAAATAGTTAAATCAACCATTACACACAAGTTCTGCTGAAGTCAACCTATTATGTAAAATACATTTTAACTAAATAATGTAATATTTTAAATACATGAAATTCTGAGATCTACTTCCTAAAATATGGAAACACCTGCATCATAATTAAAAAACATCCCAACCCTGATCAGGCAGTTACTAAGGATGAGTGAATAAACAAACACTGTGTGTTCCTGTTAATGACAAGATGCTTTGTTTGTCCCTTGAGCTTCATATCTAACCACTCACTTGAATTAGCATGAAAATAAAAACCAATTTTTGCTGCTTCTTGT
The DNA here is from genome assembly GCF_022655615.1 of Tachysurus fulvidraco. NCBI lineage: Eukaryota > Metazoa > Chordata > Actinopteri > Siluriformes > Bagridae > Tachysurus > Tachysurus fulvidraco. The sequence goes on along the minus strand of NC_062520.1, from coordinate 15,402,244 downwards.
GGGATTCCAAACCTGATGTATATCTCTGCTCTCAACCAGACGCTCTGTGAACCTTTCCAACAAGCAACAGAAAGAAAGAAAATCAATGTAAATATGTATAATTGTTTAGGACTCTGCAATTTTCAGAAGTAGAGGTTTGCTACATTTGCCCCCAGTGGCACATCAGCCTTTTGCAAGCAGAGAGTGTCTTCAGTTGCCATAGTGGCGGATCCCAAGTGATAGCAACAAACTCAGCCAAATCAATTCATCCAGAATGCAAGCTGTGTCATGCCATCCTACTCAGACTGAAAATGATTAATTAATCCTTCTTCTTTCACATCCACTCTTGCAGAAATTGGATTAAAACAGTAAGCTTCCTCTTCGCTTTGATCCTTTCATCTGATCTATAGTAAATTTGATTTGTCATCAGTCCTTGCCCCAGAGATCCTAAGCCGTACGTCTCTTTTACATAATGAAATCTGTACTTCACATTGGCATGGCAGAAAACTCCAATGACTTATATCTGTATTGTAGAACATGAAACCCACTGATTAAAGTCTAGATAAGATCAAAGCCTATTGCGGTACAGTTACTATATATGTGTAGCCAGCTAAAGACCCAGTACTTTAGTGTTTTTTTTTTATTCCTAGAGATTGATTGGATGATATGTTTTCCTGCAAAACCAGAAAGCATCAAATAGTCTGTGCATCTGCAACCAGAGAGAACATGATACAGCCCTCATTTCCATCCCATCTCCCCCCTTGCCTGGAGTGCACTGTAAACAACGGATAAAAAGATTAATGATCACTTGTTTTCAATCCACCTGGTTGTACAGGGTACACATTGTTTTCCCCCTGCAAAGGAATGTAATATAAAGCCATCTTGTTTGTCCTGCAAGGAACTTGGTGAGATAAAAACTGACATGGATATAAATTTCTGGCATGCCATAGGGATGCTGGGTAAAATGAGGAAATAAGTGGCTGTGTAAATCCAGCTGGCCAGAGCAGATCCAAAGCTAATGGAAGGCAGCAAGCATGAAAGAACATACTAAGGTTGGACAACTGCTTAATTACAAAAGTTCATATATATATAATGTGCAGGGCTTTAAATAAATAATAAACTATAGACAGCAATAAAACTGTGGCACAGTGGTGTGGGACATACTAGTCCAGGGTTTCTGGTTAAATCTTCTTTTTTATTGTGTGAGGTTATGTGGTTCTTCCCATGTTCCTATGCCCTGTGGGTTTTCTCTAGATTTTCTGTTTTCCTCCTTCTAGGAAAACATGCAAGTGGATCTGTGACTTTGAGTTGCCCCAGATTTGTGTGTGCGTGCGTGTGTGTGTGTGTGTGTGTGTGTGTGTGTGTGTGTGTGTGTGTATGTGTGTGTGTGTGTGTGTGTGTGGTGCCCTGTGAGAGGCTGATGTATCATCCAGGGAGTATTCCTTGGTGTTTCATGAAAAAGCTCTGTGATCAACCATGACCTTGACCAGGAAAACATGTTTACCAAAAACGAACAAACAGACAAATCGGTGGTTGAGAGAATGAACGAACGAATGACTAAACAAATGAATAAATAGGTTAATCGATGGATGAAAGAATGAATAAATGAATATGAATGAATGAATGAAGAAAAGAAAAATATGAATGATTAAAATACAAATAATACAAATTCCACACCTGACCTTAAAAATGAAATCTGATCAATTATTCCGCCATGTTTCCTGGAAACACAGTTGTAATAAAATACGATGATCTTATTCCAGTGACCTGATCACATATTTGTTTTCTGTATGTTATTCCTGGTTGGTCACAGTTAAACATTAATATATTGATAACATTTACATTATTAAAATATTGAACCACAAATAATTTACAAATAAGTAGCAGCAATTTCAGATCGGTCCGTGTGCGACACGCTAGTTTTTATTTCATTTAGTCTCGATCCTGTTTTTGATTTTTCTCATTCATAAGTTATCAAAATATCATTAGCACAAATTAATCGTGATACCAATTCGTCATATTATTAGAGTGTGAAATGAAAGCTAATGCAATTTTCCTTTGCTACTAACTGTGTCACTTATATGATGTACCACGCTGTTTAGATCATTAGAAAGTCACACTGATCAGTTTATTGGGACTGAACTAAAAGCAATATTTGTAAAGAGCAGCAATTTATCTGTATTGTTGGTTTTTTTAACCTGGTTCTTCAATTCACTGAGCTACTTTTTTGTGACTGACTCTTTTTAATACTTTTTGAAGTGAAACTAAGAAAAAAAGCCCACAGAGGCGTGACATTAAGCAACTGGGCACAATACTAATGCCGGCTTTTACTGGCAGCAGCTCAGTGTAATTGACATCCCTTTGGGCTGGTAATGAAAAAGTTCTTTATGAGTGAGTTTTTCTGTTTAACAAGAAAATTACAAGCTTTATGTACTGGGCCTTCTGGGTCACCTTGACCAGAGCGGAAGTTGCCACAGCCAGACGGTTTATTGTAATGGGAGAGAAATGGGAGAAAGAGATGAAAGTAAGAGAATGCACGTTTATGGCTTTGCTTCATTGCTGAGCTTTATCCTCGGGAAAAATGGCTGTGGCCCGTGTTTGTGTTGTCACGCTAGCTTAGCTGCTCAGTGAGCCAGGGGACTCTGGATACCCCCAGTATTTTTTTTCCTCCCTCTTTTGCTTCATCTCTCCCTTTCTTTCTCTTTCTCTCTAAAGCTTGCAAGCTTTTGCAGTGATGCAGAACAGATCACAAAGCCATCACAGATCTGAAATTCTACCAGCAGATAATGTGCTGTGTTAAGTGTCTGACCCCACAGCATGGAGAAGCTGGATGTAATGGAATTTGCACATAAATTCGCAGCATGTCTATAATTTGGGATTATCAGAATCAACGTGAAGCTGAAAGTTTTTAGGTTTGTAGGAAACACTGCATGTAAAATATGTAATAAAATTAGAGATGTGTCATTTGTAATATCCAAAACACAGGCATTTTATGTACTGTATGCAGTACATATACATATGTATATTGTCATGCATGCGTTGATGTTTCATCAAGACCTCACAGAATCCTAGAAAACCAGTAGATATGAAAACTTTGATGAAAAAGTGTTTTAGCTGCCGGTGAAACAAGGGCATCCTTTCTTAAAACTGCTGACTCTGTGTTTTCACTCTAGTAAAGGAAAAGGATGTTGCTTTACAGCTCCAAGGCTGGGTTTTTAATCAGAGGTTGAGCTGTTTGCTCTGGGGCTTTGCTGCTGTGACCGCTCACAGTGGGGCTACAGCTCCATCCATTTAGAGCCCATGCCATCTGTGCTGTGATTCAGTGTCCTGCTTCAACCCACAACTCAGGCATACAACGGAAGCAGATACTGTGTACGGGCTGTAGGCAGTGAGCCACTTAGTATAGATCTTGTCCACATCCACACAGACCTTCCAGACTATTTGTATATAACATTATTACTTGGCATTTTATAGGTTAAAGGTTGAACATACAGATCAGTTTAGTGGCAGCACCAGAATTTTATCTTCAGACCAAGCACTAATTCACAAGTGTGAAACAGAATATGGAAAACATTCAGAATCTGTGATCCAACTCTCTCATTATTGATAAAATATCAAGTGAAAAAAAATGGACTGATTGATTTTGGTCATCGCTGAATGTTTCTCTTTGATTTCTAGCTGCCAAAAATGTACTGCCAACATGCTGACAGTTAAATTCTCAGAGCACCACTAAATCAAACTTTTGCTGTATTTTTTTTAACTGGTAGAATCTAAAAGTAATATCACTAAAAAAAAAAAGTTGCACTGTGGCCTCACAGCTCCAGGATCTCCAAACTCTGAGCTTGGGCTGTGCTTTACATCTTCTTCACATCTGTCTGGGTTTTGCGGATTGCCCGCTGTAGAAGATAATTCACAACACTGGGTTTCCTCTGGGATCACACATTTCCCACTAGTCTTCCGTAAATATGCTTTTAAGAGAATTGATGACTAACTTTATGTAGGGGTTAATATGTGTGTGCATTGTACCCTGTGATGGTCCTTCATCCAATCTAGAGTACTGTACAGTATATTCATACCTCATGTCTGTTCTTGCTGGGAAAGACTCTGTATGCACTGTGACCCTGATCATGATAAGGCACTTTTCCGATGATGAATTAATAAAAGAATATTTTGAATTAATAGAACTGTTAAAATTCAGGGGTGGCGTTTAGGCTAACTCAAGGCTAGCTCCACTGCACCTGCTGGAGGCTGCCAGTGCCTCAGAGGGATCTGAGATTATATTCTCATGACTGGGAACCTACATCGGACCGCTTGTCCAGGACCTCTATGTAGTATAAACAGTAAAAAGATTCTACAAGGATTTCTGAAGGTAAGAGTAATTGCAGCAATCTGGTTTTACCCATCAGCTTCCTCAGCAATTTCCGGTGCTTCCTGCTTGAAGACGCTTCTAATGTGTCATGATTCCAAAAGGAACCATTCGCCTGCAGGTCAATTAGCTCTTTTTCAGTCCCTCATTACCAAAATCATGATAAGAAGAAAAGCTAAATCGAGCTGGCATGAGGCAATACGGGATCAAGGATCGATAAAGTGCTTTTTCTATTCCTACACATGGCTAGGGGGTGGACATTGCTGTCTTTTGCTGACTTGCCCTCCTTCTCCTGCCTTCTAATGCTCTCAGTGTTCATCTCAGGTGTAATCTATTTGCTTAGGAATTACCATAATATCCCATGTCTCACTCGACTTGCTGTCACCGTAATTGATACATACACATGGCTGCTGGACGAGGTCATTTGCATATAATTGCATTAACGGGTGTGATAATGAATGCAGTGGGCCTGATGCAAAGCAAAAGACCAACTGAAGATGGATGACTGTTCAGAAGAACCACAGAAAAGCAATCTATAAAAGGTAGGAGAGATTATCTGCTGTTCACACTGGTCCCTGGTACACGGACCATGCACGTAACAAACAATGTCCCTGCTTTTCTGATTTTAATTCTTTGGTCATGCATATTAAGGATTCTTTGAGTATCTAATCAATATCTATACAAACCAATACAAACAGCTACATCACAGCACTATTTCATTCTTCTATCTGATCTGACAGTAGTGTGGTCTGACACCCATTTTACAGTTTATATTTATTGCTTTATTTATTAATTATTATTTTTTTTTTACATATTACATTGCAGTTTCTGTAGTAACAGATCCACATGACCTGAGCCTAATAAAATATCTGCTGGTTAAATAACAATGAAAAATGTATGACGTTTCTGCTACTGAGATTTATGGAACATTAATGGAAGAAGTGTCCAGTTCAGGAAGGGTTATAAGGTTTAAAACCTGTGCCAAATCAAATATGCGGCCCAGATGATTTGCTGTGGCGGCCTCAAACAGGAAGCAGCTGAAAGAATAACAGCAACAACAATGGAACAAGTGTCCAGTGTCAAATTTAAACAGAAACAGGCTTGCATATGAAAATAAATGTGAGTTTCATTTGAAGTTTACACAAATCCAAAAAACATAAAGTAAAAACAGGTCAAAAGACAGTCTGGTAAAAAAAAAAAAGGGTGCCCACATATATAACAGGGTTAGTTCATATACAGTAGTAAAAACTTTTATTTAAACAGCAGACAAAGCAAAAACATGATCCAAAAATGTGGCTGATTAACATCCTCAGATCGGGTGATATACGTGGAGTATAAACAGGACAGGATGGGTAAGATCAAGAAACTTTTAATTAGGGTTAGGGTTAGGGTTAGAGACACAACTGGAATAGTATGTAAGAAACTAAGGCTTGGTAAGGACTGGTACAGAGAGACAAAGAGAGACAAACTGAGTGTGTGGAAGTGATTAGTAATGGTTGAGCATGAACATGAGAGAGTTGTACATTTATAACATTTGGCAGATACCTTTATCCAGAGCAACTAACATTTTTAATTCATTTTAAACAACTGAGCATTTAAGGCTTAAGGGCATTGCACAGGGGCTCAGCAGTGGTGAACTTGGGATTCAAACTCATGAGCCGTAGTCCAACACCGTAACCCTAAGGCTACCAGTGGTGTCGTAGTCCTTCGCAGTTATTCCTGTTATCCATGCTGAGTAGCTGGACGCAGTTTCCGGCACTGACATGACAATGAAATTGGTGTATTACTGTACTATAAATAAAGTTCTCTAAATGGAAAATAATCCAACATAATCATAATCATCTTCTTGTGGATTATTTTCCTATAACAGCATGACTCACATTTTATTCATTACTTAGAAAAGAACTACTGGACTGTACAGTCTGCACTCATTTATTTATTTATTTATTTATCAGTGAATGATCTGATTAATGTAAGTATTCAGTAGCTTTGTAAATTTGAATGAAGCAGGAGCAAAAGATATACTTTTTTTTTTTTTTTTAGAATTGAATACTATTTCTGCTTGCAGAGTATACCTGCTGGATATGGCCTATATAAACAAAACTCTAATAAAGAGCAATCAAAGCCATTTATGCTGTAACACTAGACATGCTGCATTTTGATTCTGGCTTTTCAGTAATGTAAGCTCTGCTCACACCGTGGCACAAACGAACGTGTGAAAGATTAATTTGAGAGATACAGAGTAGTATTTGACACACCTGCACCATGCAGAAGTTGGAACTAAAGGAGCTGATACAGCAGTGCAGAGAGTGTTGAAAGTGTAGTGAAAAATCAGAGGGTGGTTCAGGGGATATGAACAAAAAGAGGAAATAAATTCAGATAAATACTCATTCACTTTCTAAATCGGTCTCAAACATTAGTTCATTTACATTTTGTCTTTATGTGCAGTCATTCGGTAGGCTTTCTATTCATAACCAATTACAAAAACTGTGCGTGATCCATTACAAAATGTGTTGATTTTCTCTTTCTATTTCCAAATCACAGATTATATCCACGGGTAGTCTTTAATGCATTAAGCCAACCTGTCATGTCTAACCGACATAAAGCTGGGATATGTGACTGCTGTGCGTTTTAGAGAGGAAGAGTGTGTGAATAGCATCTAAAAGTAGATCAGAAATTGAGTAGGTAAGTAGATCTCCAGAAATTGGCCTCTTCTTAATTTTCTCATAGTCAAGCATTCACTGATGCCTATTTAACATTGATCTTCCACACCGCTCTGCTCTACTTACACCTCCTCCTGAAATAACAAGGTGTGAACATACAGCTAGAAACAGCTAGAAAGAAAAAGGGGAGGATATGTGTAAGTCTTGAGCTATTACAGATGAAAGAGATACATGTGTGTTGAAGATAAAGTACACAATAAAGGGGCGGGCTGGTTTAGGAATAGGACATTTGATGGGATTGTGAAAGAAAATAATTTTTGTGGGATTAATTGTAAAGTCCCGAGTGTGAAAGACACACACACACACACACACACACACACACACACACACACACACACACACACACACACACACACACAGAGTCTTCGATGATGATGATTTCACTGATGAGATTGGAAACAGATTAGTTGTGGTCTTGTGTTTATTATTCTTGGGGTATGATGTGTGCACAAATCCTTCTTTGTTTCAAGAATATTCCTTTTCTTTTACAAAATAAAAATCGTTTGACATTTGCTTGTTAGTCTGGTTCCATCTAAAATTCCTCCAAGGCATGCCCAAAAAAAAAATGTTCTTCAAAAAGCGTTTTTGTTCCCAGCCTCAAAACACAGCTCTTGTGTGATGCCAGCAGTATGTTGCAGCCTCATCAGTGTGTGTTGTATGAGGGAGTGCTCTCAAAGGAGGCTAGCTCAAACACCCCAGACTGCTACTACAAATGACTACTGGGGATTTTCCAGCCATAGCTGTCTGATGCCATATACTCAGGCAGAAGCACTGCTAATCCAAGGATATTTGAACGCGTGTGTGGAATAAAAATAACGGCATGCACGCTACAACCAGTAAAACCAGCAAAGGTGGGGAGCATGCACACAGCTTAATGGGATACACAGTTAGTCATGTAATGGGAAAAAAGTAGCTAGATAAAAAAGGAAAAAAAAGTTTATATTCAAAGCAAATTACTCAAGGAACAAAATTAACTGCCTGATAAGATTAAGGCTAAGCAATAGGATGATATAATTTCATGGTAAATTGAGTCACGATACGGTTACACCGATATCAAAGTATCTTTTTAGAACTTAAAAAGCGGATCATAATCAAAAGAACTCTAATCTGAGGCTGATGGTTTACATTTACATTTCCAGCGTTTAGCAGACACCCTTGTCCAGAGTGACTTACATTTTTATCAAATTTATTTCATTTTTTTCTTCTTCTTCTTCTTCTTCTTCTTATTGTTTATTATTATTATTTTTTTTACAACTGAGCATTAATGGCTTGCTCATGGTCCCAGCAATGGCAGCCTGGTGGACATGGGATTCAAACTCACAACCTTCCGATTGGTAGTCCAACACTTTAATCACTAGGCTTAACCTCATCCCCTGGTTTGTATTAGATTGTTGGTTGTTACTATTTATGTTAATATTTCAGATGTGTTTTGCTTCTTTAAAGGCATTAAATCAAACTTTAATTGAGTTCAGGTTTATAGAAGCTTACACTGTTATTGCTTAACTGCACCATCGATTCAAATCTTCCCAACCAACGGTGTCCTGTTGTGTAAAATGACACAAGTTCCAATTTGCTTCATTTTGCTGTATCCTTTCTATACAGTGGAGATCAAAATCAGAATAATTAATAAATATTTAGGCTCAATAACCATGGCACGTCAACAAAAACCTTTGGAGAACTGGAAAACTAAGTGATCAAATTAGAGAACAGTAACGGTTGTAGCACAAAAGAAGAATAAATCTACCATTTTTGAGGGTTACAACTGACAGAAATAATTAGTAAGTTCAGAAGCTCTTGTTTTGAGTTGTTTCAGCACATACGTGGCTACAGGATGTCACTAGTTTCTCACAAAGCTCTGGTGTGAACTTGGTCCTCTCTTCTTCAAGTCTCTTTCACAGTTCAGTTCAACTCTGGTTTTTTTTATTTTTTTATTTTTTTTTTTTTTTGCAATAACTTTGTTGCTAAGGATTTTCCTGAGAAAATCAGGTTTAAACTATTATTTTAATGCTCTTAGCTCCAACGAACCGATTTACCCGTTTTGCATTGTGACAGGCGGTATGGACTTGCATAAATATTGTGGGCTGATTGGGAGCTGTTCACCGGGAAGGAACTGCATGAAGATGAAATTGAGCAATATTTCTGAAAAATTCAAGCGTTTAAATTGTTCTCTCATTTTGTTCTCCGCTGTATATGCATGTGCAAGATGAATGTTCTGTAGATATGTGCACTGAAAATATATATAACAAAAACAAAATACTTATAAATGCCCAGAAACTCGCAAATCCCCACTCCCTATGTACAGTAAGCGAATAAATTCATTTGGTAAAATTTCAACATGGAAATGTATTAGGACTTGCATTATATTGAATGCCACGATGCAGCATGGTTTGCTGTTGTTAATGTGCCAATATTTGCAGTGAGTGCAGATGCATATACAAATCAGCAGTTCATAAAGGCATCCGTGTGCACAAACACACATATTTCATGGCCTTGGGTAATGCCATTCAGTATGAGTGTGATGGAAATGGCATCAATTTTATGACAATGTCACTGACACTCAATGATAATGCTTCCATGATGAGTTATGAGCAGTGCTGCAGAGGGAGCAGCTGTAGCCGCATCACCTTGCTGGGAGCCATAGCCTGGAAAAAAGATCTACAGTTAACGCTAGGATAATGCACGGTGTATGTTTATTTGTGCAGCACTTTAGGAAAACTTCCTGCTTTTTCCCTTTGAGGATTTGAGGCACACATGGTGTGTTAAGTGGCTGTACTTCAAATGCTGGAAAAAGTGAAAGAAAGAAAAAACAGGCACCGAAGTAATAAGTGCACTGGAAAAGAAATCATGGGAAGTCTTTCTAGGACAGATTGTTAGTAGTGTAGTATACAGTAATTGTGAGGCGGATGTGAGCTGAAGTAATGACATCAAACAACTTTGTTGTCTTTTTGCCTGGCTAAATATGTAGGTTTCTAAATATGTAGGCTATTATGTAGGTTTCTCCTCAGTAGCGTAAGCTTCTGTTTTTTTTCCTTTCACTATCTTTTATTCTTCTCTGACTGTGTGTTCTGGATTGGAATGTGTATGCAAGGGTTAGGGTTAAGCATTCTGGATAGACATGCTCCATTTGAACATCACTCGAGTGCTAAAGAACATGAACAGTGTTAACACATTGTATTTAGTAGTACTACACACTGGTCCCTCTGGACACACTACAGTAGAGAGGATCTTTAATGTTTCACACTCCTTCCTTAGCTGCATCTCTCTCTTTCTCCCTCCCCCTTCATCTCTATTACTCTCTCTGTCCCCGTTCTCCAAATAGATGTTGATAAGTTATGACACTGTCTTGTGTTGCTCTGTTTTGGGTCATTACAACCGCCTGTTCTGCTTTGCTAATCAGAGCCCTGGGAGTTACAGCTCAGGCTGTTGTAAACTCTGCAACTGATGCCCGACATGGCCCTGCTGCCTCTCTGTAGCCCACACAGCCCCTAATGTTGGTTAAGGGTCAGTGCAAAGACTCCAGAAGCTGAGCTCCCACTCTCCTCATTTGATTTCTGATGTCCACCTTATGAGAGGCAGCACCAAGTTGCAGAAAGTCAGTCCCCTTCTCTTGCAATGCTGGTCATCTCAATACACACTGCAGCATCTCTCAGAGGACTCCCAGAGTACCAATTAGGCTTGAGTTTGCTGTAGTGAAACAATCCAATCTGTAGGATTTTACTGAATTAGTTAAGGTACAATAAAAAAAAATTGGAAACACCACCACACTTGTTCCGATTCCAGATCCCAGGCCTGATTTCTACTGTTAAGGATCTGAATGTGAGCATCTCTGCTATCTTCTGCAATAATTGGAAATGAAGATAACTGAGAATTATTTGTAGAACACACCAGATGATTAATTAGTAAGAAAGCACTTTCTGTTATGTTTGGACAGGATATAAAGAGTCTTAGAATTCATGCCAACACTCTGTGTATGTGAGATGTCACATTACAACATTTCAAGATGATCTCAAGGTGCTTAAAATACTCTTAGACATCATGGAGAGCATCTGTGAGTGTGAAGAGCCTTGTAAGAGAAGCTTAGGCCAGCGTGACTTGCTACAACGTCTTTTAGCAGAGACTGTAAACAATTCTGATGATGGAGAGCTGTGAAGAGAGGCAGAAGAGGATACACCCATTGGGGGTGAAATGTTTCATGATATGTTAAGGCGAATTGTACTATATTAGTTACCTCAGTAACCTCAAAATTGCAAAACAACTTAAAGACAATAACAGATCAAATGGCTGAAGGTGATAATTTAATCATTTGATTATTTTTAGGATTATTTAATAATCCTGTATTTTAAGTGTATTATTGTGAGCTTTAAAACTTTAATTGTTTTTTTAATTGTTAAATTGTAAAACTTTAAAGCTTTAATTGTTTATCTTCTAATTCAGCTTTTATTTATAGCGTATAGTGTACAGGCATCTGGTAGCCATATCACTGTTAATAATAATACTAATAATAATAATAATAATAATTATTATTATTATTATTATAATTTTGTTTTCTTTTATATAACTAGGATAAATATAATTATCATATTATTAAGGTATTAACTGCAGCCATTTTTAATCAACAAAAAATGTAGTGTACAAAAAATCGGTATCCATTCGATATTCCCTTCAAAAATGACATGTTAAAGTACCCTTTGAAGTAGACTTTTCATTACCTTAGTCTCGTATGACCCTTCAAATGCCTGCCTTAACTGGTACCCCTAAGTATTCATTTATTTTTTTATTTATTTTGGTTGAAATGACTGTTTTAACTTGCTGGTTATTTAAGTGCAGCTCCAGTTTACCCAGTTCAATACTTGCATCGGTATTTGAGGGAAATTACGAGGATATTATGTTCTTCCTGGGCTCTCTGAAATGCAAAATGTATGGAAGTAGATGGACTGGCTATTATTATTATTACTATTATTATTCTTATTATTACTATTATTATTATTATTATTATTATTATTATTATTAGACATCACAGAAAGTGATGTCTTCTCATTATTGGGGGGGGGGGGGGTTTGCACGGTGGCTTGGTGTTTAGCACGTTTGCCTCACACCTCCAGGGTCGGGGTTCGATTCCCGCCTCCGCTTTGTGTGTTTGGAGTTTGCATGTTCTCCTCGTGCCTCTGGGGTTTTCTCCGGGTACTCCGGTTTCCTCCCCCGGTCCAAAGACATGCATGGTAGGTTGGTTGGCTTCTCTGGAAAATTGTCTGTAGTGTTATTGCGTGTGTGAATGAGAGTGTGTGTGTGCCCTGCGATGGGTTGGCACTCCGTCCAGGGTGTATCCTGCCTTGATGCCCAATGACGCCTGGATAAGTGGTAGAAAATGAGATGATGAGTTATTATTATCATTATTAATAATGATAATAATAATGTTATAATAATGTACGTTGGTACAGACTCATATCGTCTTTCCTCGCCACCATTGCCTCTGTTTTGCTCATTAGGGATCAATACACATTAAATGAAAGCTTTAAACTTTCAAATTTTTATTCAATATTTTCATGTTCCTGTAAAGCTGCTTTACGCCAATGTCCAGTGTTAAAAGTGCTATACAAATAAAACTGAAGTGAATTGAATATACATTTGAGAATAACACAATTTAGGGAGCATGAATCCTGTGTTTGAGGAAATGGTGAGTGAGCGCACACCAAAACATGGGTGTATGCGTAGTTCTATTACCGGATCATTTTTTAATTATCCGATTAAATTTTTAATTATGCAGATTAGAAATATCTCTGTCTATATGGGTAATTTGAAGTGATAGAGCACTATGGGACGTATGTCTTTACTGCAGAACAGAGATTCACTTGAATGCATCTGTTTTCTGCAATATTTTCTTCCAGTTAAATGGTAGGCATTTACTCGTGTAGCATGTCGCTCCTCTATTACAGACAGCACCAGCAGTCTCTCAGCGTGAAGGTCAACACACGCTTTCTTTGGTGTGTTTAGAAATTCTGTCACCACACTTTTTATTAGTGACCATTCAGGCTTGACAGACATCTTCTGGGAACCCTGGCAACAGATGGCGCATGTTATAGCAGGGACTTGATCCTGAAAACTGCTATGAGGTACTGTTTGTACTGTTGTAACATGTTCTGATCAGAATATAAAACCTCTCTCATTATGTAGGTTAAAATTGTGGAGAACACATGTTTTCATTTCTTCCTTGTGAGCAGAGGTGGTTCAGAGGCTCAGGGGTTAAAACTCTGTTCATTTGATCAGAAGGTCATAATTTCAAGCCCTGGCATCACCAAGCTCCTTCCCTTGTGTGGGCTCTTGATCCTCTCTGGTCCTGAGCTGCCAGCTATCTAATAAACTATGAAGAGAAGAAGTTTGCTGTACTATATATGTGTTTGTCAAAAATCATAATCTCTATAAGTCTGTCAGACCATTCTCAGTGCTCATCCCAAATCGAACACAAATTATATTGGGTTCTGTATTAGTAACATTTCTATTTACAGGACATCAGTGAAATACAAACAGCAGTATAACATTGGTATACAGTACATAGTCTCTTTATGTTAGGTGTGCACACAATTTTTCAGCAGTAATAATTCTTCTTTAATTATTGCAAGCTAATAATAATCCATGGTTTAAATCGTGTGTATTTGACTTGAATTTGAATTCTTTTTTCAGATTTATTAGTGCTTTATGGCCTAGTATGAGCACATAATGATACAGATTTTTAGTGACCCAATTATTTTACTTGAACTCAGTATCAGGTACCAAAGCAATCCAGTGGACTAAAATGTCAAATTTCATTGCATTTTGCATAAACTTACACGTTTCAGATTGAATATGTATGAGAGTCGATCTGCGCTAGAAATGAAACCTGCATAATCATCTGACCAAGTTATTTCCTGTGCCAATATTAGCCAACTCCTTATCTAGTGCAAAGCCAGGCTTGCACGATTCGCATCCATGTCCTCCCTCCTAAGCTGCTGGCTGAAGACATGGCAGGAATAAGGGGAGGACTGGGAGGCAGGAGCTATCCTCATGTTTCTCAAAACCCCTTCTACCGGAGCTCTGAGAGTGAAGGAGTCTCAACCCATTAACATATGTTTTCCTGTAGGGCTTGTTATCTGTTCTCTCCAAAGGAGCAGATGAAGGACTATACAGAAGGAGAACGACAAGTTTTAAAATTTGTGTTTCCCCTGAGAGGAGCTGACAGGCTAGGCTGAGTGATGTCTTAGCGCATGCTTGGAAGCATGAGGGAGGTATGACTGTGTCACAGCAATGTGTTGTTGAGGTAAAATGATGTCAAGCAGATTTATTATCCAGTCATATTGATGAGGTGCTTGCCCAAAGCTTTTACTGACAGTGTTAATTGGAAAACATGCTGTGGCTCTTTCCTGAAGGAGTTTCTGAGCTGGACATTTTTCTCAAGTCATAATACATAATACATATTAATAACTAATCTTGGGGAAAAAAACAGGAATATATATTATATAAATCGTAGTAGCCTGCATGCTCTATTGAGCCCTTAAGCGTAGAAGATATATTTGTAAAGCAGTGAAAATGTTGCATCTGTATCATATTAGACTACATTGTACAATGCCGGATAGGATTTATTGCCTTTGACCTCAAGTCATAATAGAAGGTCTGGTGCAGAATCAATGTCAGGAGCTTCTCCTCAGACAGACTTGAGAGCTTTCTGGCCTGAGCTTCTGGTAATTAATTCCCATAAGGCACAGCAAAAATTTCACTCAAGAGGGGATACACAGGATAGTACCCAAAGAGATAACAAGATCGAGAGGCAGAAAGAGTGTTAAAGGAAATAAAGACACTTCTTTCTCTACTAGGAATGAGACAGAAATTCTTGAATACTGTGATACAAAATAATGGAGAGATGAAATTGCACTTCTGAGACGCATCACAATATTTCAGTTTAATATTCGTTATGAGCTTCACCTCTTTTTGCACACTAGGCAGAAATTAATTTTGGTTGGATGAGGTGAAAATAAATAAATAAATAAATAATGATATCCGAAATCAACCTAACAATTAAATTGCTAAGTGTGACGTGGTTGTGCAATTCAGGTAGACGGCAGACAGCGATAGGAGTGGTTTAGACATGTTTTTTTATTTAATCATGTAAAGCTTTAAATATGAAAAACATTGTCATGAAATTCCTTTATGACAGCTTCATTGAAAAAGAATAAAATAATGTTAATCATAGGGGAATTGGAGGGACATATTAAAAAATGTCATTCCGCAAATATTATTATTAAACCCCTTGAATTATAGCTGAAAGTCTAAACTTCAGTCATTTTAATTGCTTCATTTCAAATACACTGTGGTGTGCATACAAAGGTGGTAATTGTGCCATTGTCCAAATACTTATGATGTGAATGTTCCTAGTTTCTACCATGTAATTTTCAGTTGTGTGTTTGGGGATGTGGCTGGAATACTAAGGCCAGGCGGGAGGCGCTGTTGCTGTATGGCACCATGCTGTATTCAAGGACATGTTTGATGCAGTAGTAGTTCAGCCAGGGCAAAGAACTAATTCACTCCGAGCTGAAATGTTGATCTGAAGCAGGATAGACAAAACTGCAGACTCAGCTTCAACTACAGATTTTGACCTATTGTTGTTGGATTTTTCTGCTGGTAAAGTGAAACTAAGACAGGAACCAAAACTAATTAGAGGTGACTTCTCTCTCTATGTTCAGAGCAAATAAGACTCCAATATTGTATACAAAAGCGACCCTGACCTGAATCTACAGAGTCAGTCTCACCCTGTAATGGTGGCATGAAGCTGCCTTCTGCACTCACCACCCGCAAAATAATGGGTAAGGGCTAGGAGCTATGCCGGTTAGGGCCTAGCCTTTGATCTAGTCTCATTTATTAATAACCTAAATGTGCAGTATAGTAATGACACCCTAATGGCATACACAAAATCAATGTGGTTGTATTATCTCAGTAAGAATTTTTTTACCCTCTCATCATTTGCCATGATGTGGTTAGTACACTATAATACATATCGCCTGCCTAAGTGTGTGTGTCTGGTCTCAAGGCTGAGCTCAAGGTTCTGGGCGAGGAGTCTGTCAAAATGATGAGTGAGTCTAATTGAGAGGAAGCGGCATCATCTGGGCTGGGGATTGACAGTTAATCACAGCCATGTTAAGGTCTTGAGCATGGGAAACCACTACCTCCTGTTCCACCGTGACTCCTGAGACCTTCTCCAACACTGCCCTTCTGCAGCCTCTCAACATCTGAGTGAGATTTAATCGTAATCATTTATATCGTAACTTTATTGGTCTTCCTTATCTCTCAGCCACTGCTTTGTTTTTACCTGTGTATATAAAATAAACAGCTTCTTACAGGCTACATGGGGATATGTACAAGGCTCAACCAGGACTTGTCTGGAGTTTGCTACCAGAAAAACATGGTAACAACATGGTAAACAGATTAAGAAGAATTAAGTTCCCATAGCTTTATTAAGCAAATTATTTACAAAAATGAAAAAGGAAATAAATAAAAAGTGTGAACTTGTAGTATAAAGAATAACTGGAGCTCGACCAATTTCTGTCTTACATAGAGAGTCAAAAATGATGGTTAACTGATTATAACGTCAAGTACAAAAAGTATTTATTAAAAACAAGATTAGCTAAAATTATTTAAATGTATCATACCACTGAACCTGTCAACAATGCGGGATAAAAACGGACCCAAATGCAGGAAGCTTAACAAAAACAGGGATTTATTAACTTAAAAAACACCGAACAGGAACACAGACTCACGACAGGACGACAACAAAAAACAGAGGATTCCGCGCTGCTCAAGCAAACGCGGCTCAACTAAATAGTACAAATAATTAATCAGACATGAGGGACAGGTGTGCAGAGGCGGGGAGGAAAAGACAAGGGCGGGGCAGACACGTGGACACAGAACATAAACAAAAAGGCACATGGCCAAAGTCCGGGCAGAGTCCTGACAGAACCACTTGATTGTGATGAACCATACCTTTTTTTGCACAGTATTACACAGTATTTTGTACATAAAAGCTCTTGCTGTTGTTGTTGAGCTTCTTTAATGCCGCAGGCACTAGTTAGCTTGCGGTCATCGAGGGTCTAGTAACTTCAAAGTTCTAATCAGCACATTCTTCAGGAGTTCGGTCTGTCGATTATGTGAAACTCAGAAGAGAAACTGTTGCTCCAGAACACAGGAATAAATCGGCAGACTGACTCAAACAAAAGAAAGTATGTACTTTAGAGTAGCAGGAGCCATGGCATTAATCCCAGCTTGAAGTAAACAGCCTTATTAATAATATGACAATAATATAAATGGAGAGTGGTTTCTTTGCAATTTTGTTTATATACACTTGCTGAGCACTTTATTAAGAACTTTTGCTTCACTTTGCTCTCAAAACAGCATCAATTCTTCATGGCATGGATTCCATATGATGTTGGAGAAAGTTCTGTGAAATTGTAGTCCATGTTGCATCAGGCAATTCCTGCAAATCCTTCAGCTGCACTTTCATGCTGTGAACTTTCCATTATACCACATCCCAAAGGTGTTGTACTGGATTCAGATCCAGTAACTACAGTAGGAAGACCTTGCTTGAAACCAGCTTGAAATGACTTTTGTTTTGGGACATGCTACTTCATCATGCCAGCAGTATGCATGCAATGCACATGGTTAACAACAAAATTCAAATAGCCCAAAGTGCACCAAGAAACCATTTCCCACACCAATACACCACCTCCACTAGCCTGGACTGTTAAAAAAAAGGCAGTTTTAATCCATGGATTCATGCAGTTGATATCAAACTCTGACCAGTTTTAGTGAACCTGTACCCACTGCAGCTTCAGTTTGTTTCTTTTTCTTTTCTTGACTGACAGAAGTGGAACCTGATGTGGACTTCTGCTGTTGTAATCCATGAGACATGTATTGCAAGGTGTACAAAGTGTTTGTGACCGCAGAACAGCTGCACACTGGATTTTTTTCATTGTACAATTCTGGGTAAACTCTAGAGAGTTGTGTTTGAAAATCTCAGGAGATCAATGATTGTAGAAATGCTCATACTGTACCAGTCTGACTAGCAGCAGCAATTGGGGCACAGTAAAAATCACTGAGATCACATTTTGCCGTTCTGATAAATGAGTCGAAGCTGCCAGCTCGTATTTGCATGATTTTATGCTTTGCAATGCTATTTATTTGACTCATGCTGACATCATGCATGAATGTTTAGGTGTACATGTTCTCCTAATAAAGTGCCCAGTAATTGTACATATATTGTACATATTGTTGAACTTTGGGCAAATTATACTAAGCACTGGATCATACAGAAAATAAAATGGGAGTTTCCCTTCACTCATCAGGTCTTCACCAGTACAGAAGTATTGAGGTTGATCCCTTTTTCTCATTACTGTATACTGGTGACAGGGTTGTTTGAACACTTGTATTGATCCAGTACATAACTGTGGCTTTACTCTAAGTAAAACCCTTTAACAGTGATCAAGGCCACTACTACATTGTTAATGAATACATCATTGGTGCTAAAAAAAAAGTACAGGCGATTAGACTGCATTCCAGTGATTTACGGCATGTTCTCTGTTTTAAGCATCAGCAAGAAAGAGCAGTAGTGCCTGTGTTTATATGCTCATTGTTGAATGGCTTGTTATTACATGCCTCATGTATCACTATTGATCTTAATCTCAAGGATGTTTGCTCCAAGCTATATGATTAAATTATTGCCCTACAGTGTCTCAGTAGGGTCCTTAAAGACTGATAATGGCTTTGAATTGTGTATAGTACGTGTTTTTTTTTAACACAAATAAAGCTTTATGAGCTTTTAAATGGCTGTAACTGTAACTACATTTTGAAATAAGGGACCTGGAAAATCATATTCATTAATTAGTCTAACTTCATTCCCATGTAAGGTGAGAATATTTTATAAATGTCATATATAGAGAAAAAGAAGATGCGGTCTAAGTTTTTTTTAGACTTATACGAAAGCTGATACATATAGACATAAATGCATTAGTTTTTAATTATTTATAACGCTCTATATGGACGTTAATCAAGCCTTTAGTCAAGGATCCAGTGTAATTTAACACACAATGACACAGTGTAGTGTTTCAATTAAAACATAAAAAGCTTCCAAACATTTTTACTTTGCGTTTTACTCTTAACTGTTCAGTCGACTATTGACCGAACAAAAAGTACTTCTCCATTGCTATACACACACACACACACACACTAGTTCACAAAGTGAACTTCTCCATTCCTGAGACTGATAATAGTGTTTTGTGTTTAGATAAAACAAATGAAAACGGACACAGAATTCAACATGGCTTACAGTCTTTGTCTTATATCTAATTTATTAGAAATAATTTTTAGAATTAATTTCTAATTCTTTTTTCTGCTTTGATCCTTATACTTATCTTGCTTCTGACACATTAGTATTTGAGTACTGATTGTTCCCTTGCTGCGTCGTATATATATATCACACCATGACGTGCCAGTGTAATGGGATATCATGTTATTCATCTGTTGGTGGTTTTAATGTAATGGCTGATTGGTGTGTGTGTGTGTGTGTGTGTGTGTGTGTGTGTGTGTGTGTGTGTGTGTGTGTGTGTGTGTGTGTGTGTGTGTGTGTGTGTGAAGAATCTCACATGTTTACATACTCAGGCTGTGTCAAGTGTGATATTTACGTGTGTACATGTTAAGATATACTTGTGTATGTGTGTATGTGTGTGCTTGTGTACTCAACTATCTGACAGTTCCTTTGTCGTTGCCCCGAGATTTGATTACACAAACAGCGTAGTGCATTGTAAACCTTACTACTAGGATAATAAAGTAACGGATTTATTAATATCTTACTGCTAAAATTACTGCTTACTGCTGGGAAAAAGTTCCGCATTCAGATTATATCCTACATGTTTTCTTTGTGTCTCCTTTGTTTGTTTGTGTGTGTGTGTGTGTGTGTGTGTGTGTGTGTGTGTGTGTGTGTGTGTGTGTGTGTGTGCATCTGTGTGTGTTTGCTAAAGCTTTGTGATTACTGAAATATGCTCTCATACCCCTATCTGAAATTAATTTATTTTATCAGATGCATTGAGCAAAACATTAAATTTAATTAACATCATTCAAAAGTAAAGTTAATGCTTAAAACCTTCCCTTTAAAGTAGCTAAGTTGTGTTATAGACATAGTCATAGCTGTTTGTTAGTTTTAGAACCACATAATTGTCATTTTGAAAAAGAGAGAGAGAAAGAAACAGAGAGGGAGAGAGAGAGAGAGAGAGAGAGAGAGAGAGAGAGAGAGAAACTAAAACCTTTCGTTTTTATTGACACATTTTTCAGCCTTATTTGCCTAAATTGCTGTAGATTTTCATCTTCTAAATCTAAATTAAATCTAAGCCAAATGACTAAAAATGACTTTAAACTATTCTGTCTTTCTTCCAGAAGACTACATTTAAGTCATTTAAGATTTTTTCTAATTAAGTCCAACATTAAATCAGAAATCTTAAATACACACATTCAGACCCGAACGCTACCTTTGTCTTGACCCCCAGAAATAAAACATTGTGACACAAATGCATATGAGGAAAAAAGTAAAACCAGCAATGAGTTAATAGTAGTACTGTAAATGATAAGAAGCAACTTCACAGCAACATAAATTACCCATTTAAGTGATTTGTTTAATGTGGTCTCACACGCGGGCCATTTGTCCGCTGCTTAATAAAACTAGATAACAAGCTTCAAACACTTCCTGGGAGCAATTTTTGTAATTTACTAAAGAAAGGTTGCTGTTAATCGACAGAGCAAAGAGAGCATTAGCCGCCTTACGTGCAGGTTGACTTACTGTACAGCAGGGGTATTCAATTAAAATTCGAAGAGGGCCAGTTACTAAAATTTCCTCCAAGCAAAGGTCCGAATCTTATATTGTCACTTAAAATAATTAATAAAATCAATAATGCACATACATTTCTATATAATTTATTGTTAAATTTCAAGTGTTTTCAGTCTGAACTTGTATGGCACTTGAATGGAAAACAATCATGTAGTTGTCTTTACTACATGTCAAGTAACAGACACTGAATTTCTTCTGAATAAAATAAATAAAAGCAGCTTTGAGCAGCCTGAACTTAGGGCCTATATTTCAAGTAATGTAAAACATTCAGAATCTTTAGAACAAAATAAAAGTGCTTTTAATCTTTAAGAAAAAAAAAATAAACAAAAGACTTCTGAGCTGCCCCTTTTTTTAAACATTAACTACATTAATAACACAGGAACCTTAGGCAAAAGGACATTTCAGGTAAAATAGAACAGGGCAGAATTTACTGAATAAAAGAAACGTACAGAGCTTTGAGCAGCTCCCTTTTTCCTCTCTCCTTTCCACCTCTCCTTTCTCCCTTTCCATCTTCCGTTCCTAGTGAGAGAAATGGGCATGTAACTGTCCTTCCAGCAGTCTGAATCTTAATTGTCCTGCCAGAGTAATTAGGTGCATTACTGCCACCTTCTGGTCTGGAGTATGGAACAGAAACCATCTGTTTTTGGCTTGGCTTTTGATGATGCTCCTGTCGTAATAAATAGATTGACTGCGCATGAACGAAAGATTTATCTTTTTATTAATATCAAAGAGCTTATATAATCGTATAATATTAGATTATAATATGGAGATGCTTAATATGATAATATTAGAATTTTTAACGGGTCCGGGCAGACCCGTCATTCGGTCCACCATTTGGTGATGCCCGACGTACAGGCTAGACAGTTTACATCCAGGCTAGACAGATAACAGCTCAGTCTTGCTGTTTGTCATGTTTAATCTTTCATTGAATTCTTGTCCTTGTAGAATAGAAGTACAAAGCTGCTTCACTAAATTGATACATGCAACACTGCCTCTAAAGTTGGCCAAAGTGTCCGTCTCAGAGGAGTCAGATGTACAGTGTGTTTGCCTTTTATTCAGTCATTTTTCTTCAGTATCTGCTTTATCACTTTCTAGATTGCGGCGTATCTGGAATCTATCCCAGGAACAGCAGGTAAATGCAGCATATGATGCTGCTGACCTACACAGCTCTGTCTTTAATGTATGGCAGAGGTAGCGAAAATAACTTGCACAAGGCATGATAATATCATTGTGCTTCTTTTCTAGCATGATATGAATAATGTATAATTTCTTCTGACACTTTTGGAAGTCCTGCAGTTCTCATGCAGCATCTAAATGATGAAGAGAAGAAATAGAGAAGAAAAAAACAAACAAAACAGAGTATAATAGAGATTTGCAATACAAATGCGTACTTCAAATGTACAGCAGCACAATATCAACACATTTTTTCATGACAGATGAAATGAGTGTTCTTTTTAGCAAGGCCAGAACACATGACATGCCCTCTTTGCTTGTCCTCACTGCGATGCCCCTGCAAGCTAAGACCATGCAGCTTGGAGGATTGTTGAAAGGTCAAATCGTGCGGGATGCAGCAGTCTCTGTTTCCTGCCTCTGGCTACAGGAATTGCACAGACAGCAGCTCCAGATAAAGGCTTATCTGCCTCCAGCTCAGGAGGGCACTTGCTGTGGTCACTGAGGTTCCATCTCTGTTTTTATCCCCCCCTTATCGAGGATTTGATTCCGTGCTGCTGTGGGCTTCCTCGTTTTTCATTCTTGTTCCATAATCTTTTTTTTTTTTGACGGAGATGTAGTAGTTGGGGCTAAACAAATTTCAGACAAGAGTTCTTTCTTGTTTTTCTACCTGAGGACCCTCTTGCCAGGCAGAAGAGTCGGTCCCCTGAGGCTGGGGAGTAATTGTGCATAGCCTGTCATTTCTGAGATAAAGAGCTTGGGTGCTGTCAGTAGGAAGCCTTATTGCTGAAGATGTCTCATTTTCTCAGGGACAGATCAGTGCATGCAGTCAGTACTGCTCTAGACAATGTTTGAGTTTTTATTTGCTATCACATTCAGGGAACACTTTTGCAGTACTTCTGTGAGCTTTGATGGGTGGCAACGTGTCCCACGTGTGCACGTCGTGCAGAATTCACTGCAGATGTATCCGCAGTCTTGCAGGTCCACAATGGCTGGTGCCTGCATGTGCTGTCTAGTGAGTGTCTATGAGAGTTGTACGAGGACAGATGCTCACAGCATGGGACTTGCTTCTGTCTGCACTGGAAGCCCATTGTTTTTAATGGACAAACATTCTGGAAAGAAAGATAGATAGAAGGTGATTAGACAAGTAGCTAGGCATATAGACTGTTTGTACATTTACATTTAGAACATTCAGTAGACACCCTCATCCAAAGCAATTTCAGAGCATCCATTTTATCTCATGATAACTTGGTGGACCCGGGATTCAAACTCACAACCTTCAAATTGGTAATCCAATGCCTTAACCACACAGCTACCACATCCTCATGTTTGTAGCTAGGGCTCAGGTAAGTGAAATGAAAATTGAGGGCCCTGAAGGATCGTGAGCTTAAAAAAGAGAACATGGGAAATGTATAGAAAGGGAGAGTCTGTGATGGAGTGTTCTGAGAAGGTGAGGATAGATATTCCACACACCTTGGGCTATGTGTTAGAGATGGGAGAGTGTCAGTCTGTGCTGCACGTATATAACAATAGAGATGAAAATTGATTTTTTGAAGGGCTTCTTCTATTCACCATTCTGTGTGTGTGTGTGTGTGTGTGTGTGTGTGTGTGTGTGTGTGTGTGTGTGTGTGTGTGTGTGTGTGTGTGTGTGTGTGTGTGAGAGAGAGAGACGGTTATAGCAGTTATAGGAAATATTTTTATATTTATAGAACATTCTTATGGCAACACTTATAGGAAATATTAGGTGGAATATTTTATGACACTCATTTCTATTTTTTGCACAAACTTTTATTCCTTCCTTTTTACTGCTTTATACTGTTCAGAGTCACACTGGATCTATAAGGTGGGAATATACCTTTGATAGTTCACCATGACATCACAGTACAATGCAGCATGCAGCATGACCCACTGCAACACTGTGCTACCTAGGATTCAAATGAAAACTTTGAAAAATTTCTC